>NC_044007.1:75456748-75758328 GCF_900496995.4 Aquila chrysaetos chrysaetos
TTTCATTTTTAAATTTACATAGCAATGTGAGACAATTTTAGCCTGGTTTCTCATGAAAGCAAAATTTATGTAATAATCCTACATATATGTAAAGCTTCTACAAGTTTTGTAAAAGAAGATGGGAGAAAATGTTCATATGTCAGAAAATTCACAAGGGAAAGAAAACTTATATATGACCTAACACAAAAATCTACAACTGCCAGCTACGATATCATTTGCGTCAATACCAATGAAACCCAAGACATGAGCCCGTAGGGTATGTGTTTAATTTGTTCTTCAGCTCAGGGAAATTCTTGCTCTCACTTTGGTATCTTGGCAAATTAATACATGCATTAATTTTCAGGAATGCAAAATCAGGGTTTTGTTGTTAAGAAGATGACAGGTGACTACCAATGCTGAAAGTCATGTGTTTCTCATACAAAACAGACTAAAAAAACAGGCTACAAAAAAAGTATCCTGAGTCTGTTCTGCCCCAGAGAAGTTATTCTCTCTACTAGCTTGTCAGAAAATATTGTGAACAGTGCCAAAGCACAAACAAGAAGGAAAAACAGCACAGTAGCTCAAGAGGAATATGAAATTTGGTTATTGAGTCAGTAGGAATATGCAGTCTGGAAAAGAGGTGGAAGCCTGAGTTACAGCCTTCCTACAGCACCACTGATCTAAAGGTTAGCAAGCTACAAGACTCTCAGAGGAGGGCATGTCTTAGCAGTACGACAAGAAGAGAAAAGTGAATGCATGATCTTAAGCACAGAATGCTGTTTCCATCAGCTAAGGTTCCTTTAAAAGACGTAAGTATAATAAGGTGGGATGGTAGGCTTATCTCTACAATGAAGTCACCAGGTAAACAAGCTCGAACAGAAACGTTCCACTTTAAAAAAAAAAAAAAAAAATTGCATATGAAAGCTTTAGTATCATAGTTTTATTTTCTTTTCAGTTTCAGGTATGTGGCACTACATATATAAGCAAGCACGATACAAAGAATTTCAGGCAATTTATCCTTCGTTAATTACATTCATCATCAAGTGCATCGTCTTCCCCTTTAGGTTAACCTGCTCACTAATGATCAAGACTAAGCTTAGACTTCAGCAATGTTCCATCAAAAGAATTCTTATTGTACTGAAAGGAATTCACAGAGCTAGCTTAACATTTATTGCTTTTATTTCCAGCACTAACAGCAGTGGATGACTCCCAGTAGTATCTCCCAGAAACATGTAACTAATCAGTTTTATAACCCTTACAATATATTCTTAATAGCTTTAAGAGGCAGGATTCTTATTCTGCAGTTATTGTGGAGAGCTAAGCTCAAGCTACCCTGACATGTAAAGCATTAGTATTTCAGTTGGCTAATAATAATTGGTTAGTTTGGCAGAAATCTCAGGAGAGAACCGATCAGGTCCTGCAAAAGCATACGTAAAACTCGTCTCACCCCCAGAGCTGATCACGATGACGAGTGGGCTACAACGAAACTGTTGGCACTGCCTATTTCACACCTCTAGATTCTTTTCCGACTGTAGATCAGAGGTAGATCAGTCCAACATTGATTAATTTCATTTTAATCGAAGAAAGATCGGCCCAAACTGTCTCCTTCTGTCCTTGTCATTTACCATGAATACATGATATGGAGATAAAACAGTGACAAGTACGTGTCCTAGACCAAACTTCTGTGACCACCAGTGTTTTTGGATGTGGACTTTAGCACTTGACAGATAGTGTTCATAGCACAGTATATTGAAAATATTCAGCATAAAATCTGTATCAGTCCTATATAATTTTCTTTATAAGCTGCAATGGTTTCAAAGAACTGACTGAAATTACTTATTCTGTGCATAAGGGTTACAGGCATTGCAAGAACTTTTAATGGGCCCATATTTTAAAGAAGTGCACAGAAGTTGCTGTTATATTTGAGAAGGGATTCGTCTCACCAAATTATACTTGTTTAAAAGTTAGGCCTCTAATCTAAGATAGATATCTATATTCTCTGAAATAAATCAAGAGAGTGAGACATACTTTTCATTCTTTTTCAGATATATCTTAACAAGAGGGTTGCATTTCACTAATAAAAACTAAAGCTTAAATTTTGGACAGCAAAAGCTAGGTGAGATAAATTGCACTTTATGTAGGCAAAACAGACTACATGGCTATAAAATAATCTTAGAGGGAAACAAAGAAATTAAGGGTCTGTAGAGAAGTAAAAATTTCTTACTTGAGGAAAATCATATGTTAGGTCGAAAAACTATGGCTTATGAAAAAGAAAAAAATTATAGAAAAATGTGTGCATTTAAAGGATGATATTTAAGAGGTCGTTACACTTGCAGATTACTCTTCTACTAAAGAAAATTAGATTCATAGTAATATTTCAAACAATAAGTTTGCTTTTTTTACTGAAGTCTTAGGAAGAGTTTCACATTATAATTGAAAAGGAATATGGCAATATTTGTATACAATGTAATAATGTTTAACACAGACTATCAAAAAGATCCCATTCAAAGTTATTCATTACACGACATTCACCAGATCATATAAAATGAATGTAATAGCTCCAAATCCTAAAGGAATAACTGTAAAATGGATGACACTGGTTCTGATTCCACAGATATTGCCTGCTCTTGAAATAACAAATAAGCACTGCAGTCAGGGTTGAGATTTTTGTCACTTCTCTCATGGTATTTGATTTAGTTTATGATTTTTTTTTTTCTCCCCCCTTAAAAAGGCAGCTTCTAAGATCTTTTGACCACCTGAAAATGTCAGAACTTATTTTTTGAGAGGTAGATTTCCATCTTCCTGCCTGCAAAGAAAACTTCAAAATGAAGAAACTTGAAGGTGGCAAATCAAAGGCAAATAGTAGTCTCATTAAAACCTCATCATTTTTAATCCAGTCTTCTGATATTAAGATGCCTCGGTCCAGATTCAAATGTATTTGCAACTGCGGCACAGAACAGGACTTTTTGAGTATAACCTTTCCTTACTTCCATTATAGCAGAATCAGCAATTCTAACGGTATCCAGTGGGAATAACACAGAGGGGCCTTGGAGAGAAGAGCACTGTATGTATATCCTAGTGCCTGTTCCTATAGTTGCTCAAGTATTTTAGCCCAGGATTGGGAGTTTTAGAAAGGTGAGTTGTGAATCTCTTCAGGAAGCAAAGCAAGTTAAACTGCCATTTCCTACATCCTGAATGCTCTACCAACTGACTGACTGAATAAAAGTGAGAAGTTACCATCCCCATGGGATTCAATATGCACATTTGTGCAGATCTCACTCTAGTATACCTATGTCTTCACTGATTTAGGATTTATACATCCTTTTTATTGCCTTTGCCTCTGAAAAACAAAGCAGCACTAACCAGTTGGAAAATAGTGACTGTACTCTTATTTTTTTGCTCTTCCTTTTTTTTGCAGTTTTCAAAAAATAGAAATGGCAAAAGACTCAAATTAGCAGAAGTCAATGGGTTATGTAACACAAAAGACAAAATATGCTATTGTAATAACTAAGCATTTTAGGACGGACATAATATCTGACCGCTATATGAACAACAATAAAACAGATGGGAGCAATACTTAGAGAATTATTTGTGTTTGCCTTTTACTGACCCACTACTGTGAGAAGTAAACTACAAGTAAAAAAATAAAGGACAATTATCAAGAAGAAATACATTGGATATTCTGGAAAAGAAAACTCACAAAATGTTCTCTCCACAGTAGGAGGGACTCAGTTAAAATGCCTCTGGTTTAACATAGCACAGCACACAAACTCCAAATACCACAATGATTTCTCTCTCATTTTTGAGGATTCAAAAGTAGAGCTATCCCAACAGAATACATGTTCTTCAACACAGGGCCAAATGCAAGCTTAATATAGATGTATTCACTCTAATGGATTTTTTTTTCCTTAATTGAAGTTTTGACATATAGCTGTACAAAACTGGCAGAGAAATGTGCTAGGAAAAAAGCTGAAGTATGCATTTAAGGAAAAAAATATATCAGAGAATTAGGACTTGCTATTTAATGAATTATTTTTTCCCAAGAGAACCCCTCTTTGATTAAACCAATGAGAAATAGGTAAAAATACAAATACTTTCTGAGATGCTAAATTAAACACTGTGAAATATAAAAGATTTGGTCCTAGCTGTGGTCCTAATCTGGTATTCAACCACATAAGAATACAGCTGAGTATCAGCATTCAGAAAATTACCTTCTTTGAACTTCATATGGTTATTTGTGAATGAAATTACTCTTTTGTGTTTCTAAGAGTAGGCTTGTCTATAGACAGTTCATACTGAAACTGATGTAAGTTTGACCTAGCAGTCACTGTGTGGTTTGGTTTGGTTTATCATTAGTAAAAAGGTAATAAGTATAAACCCTAGAATTACATATTAATAGGTAAATGAAAGAGGATATGGCATTGTTATAAAATTATGTCAAGAATAAATACTGATAAGTAGTTATTATTAAATAACTGCCATAGTCCTTTCCTTCAGTAAGGATGAACAAGGCTAACAGAAGGGTTCATAGAACGCAATTCAGCTGATACTATGTAAGTTTAAAGTAAAGCCTCCCTCTGTTTTTATTCTGCAGAAAGGGCTGCAAAATATGGTTTTTAATTGGGAATAATTTTCTAACGATGCTGAGATGCCTAACTAACATTAATACCCTTGAGAATATCATTCCGAAGCAATAAGGTATGGCTTTGCCTAGATAGCAGAAAATATGGATAAGAAGGTGTCATTCTTTCCTTTAACTTTTTAAAAGAGAAGAACACAGCAGACATTAGCAACAAGTAGTGATGTTGTGGTCTCTGCTCATTTCATTGTTCTAGTCATCAAAATGTGGAGATCTGCAAGAGCAGAGAAAACTTATAATCTAGCCATGCATGTGCGTCTAATTGAACAGAAGATATGCTTATAATATCTATCCTTCAATTTGCATGTCAGGTAATGTTGTCAGTTTTATACTGACAGTTAACAGGTATAATGTGGTGTTAATCGAATGACCTTTCAGTTATAAGTGATTGAAGAATTAACTTCTTCAGCCTTAAATCACATTCTCACTGTGCAAATTAAGTGGAGAGATATCCTTCCACAGTATCATCTGCAAGCCCTGTAGCAGTACTAAGAAGCAAAAGGTACAGCTATCTTGGAGATGAATTATTAATATAGTTTCTGGAATGGCAAGGATATGAGATGAAAGGGAGACTAATTACTCCACAATTATTTAAAAAACCACCTAATACTCAAAAAGCAGAATAGCACTACCAAAACTGCACAGACACACCCCCCAAAATAAAAAAAAAAACTGAGAAAATAATTTTTGAAGCCTGACTTCCTTTTTGTTTTATTTTAGTGCAACATCTTTGGTATTTACTCATTTCTCCATGAACCATGGTTATGAATCCAGACTATTTTAAATCAGCAAAGTTTGGGTCAAATCTATTGCATTATTTCCAAAAAGTAGGCTCTTAAATTGATACACATTCTGTTTAACAACAACAAAAAAAAAAAAAAAAACAAAACAAAACAAAACAAAAAAAAAAGACAAAAGGAAAAATAGAAAGACGTGACAAACCTGGACTTCAAGATTATGGGAGATCTTCAGTATTAACTGTCTTCCTTATTCCACACCTAGCATGAATCCTACATGTTATTTGTAAAGATAGAAAAAAATTTAAATATCCAAGAAAAGAAATCCCATTCTGAAGCAATATAATTAAGTCATGTTTTCATTATCGCTTGAACATTGCTAACATGGGCTGCTATGGAGTTGTTCAGAAGGCTGCGAAAGGCTGGAGGTCCAAAAGTTGTCTAGCCACTGTTCTCTGTGCTGCACCTATGCTGCCAGTCAAAACGCTGTCTCTCTCTCGTTCTCAAGGCCAGCTTTGTATCATTAACTCTCCGTAACCCTCACATACATGCATGTAGTGAATTCAGCGTGAGCTCTGGAGCTCCCTGTTTGAAAACAGTGGAAGAAGACAGAGAGCAATAAGCATTTTTCTCATACTGTTCTCAAAGGAGGTGTCCTGTGCAGTGCCAGGAGTAGCACAGCCCATTCCCCCAGATGATAATGCTAATACCATGTCTTCCTAAACATGGTTTACAACAGAAAGAAACGTAGAGCATAAACCCTTCCCTCCTCCTTCCCCTCTTCTTTCTTGGTGGACATTCAAAGTGGACTTCAGCCCACTTTGTCATCGGTTGTTTTTACACCTTACCTGCCTGGTACTGACACCAGGCAATTCTGTTCTCCCTGAAGCAATGACATTGGTAACTAAGGTCCAAACAAGCTATCATTATGCTTTTAAAATAAAATAATAAAACCCAAATCTGGCTTTTGCTAGACATTTACCACCATCACATGGAAAGGCCAAATTCTCTGCATGTTTCCATACTGGTATTTTATCAGCCTGAATTCAGTACAGGATTGTTTGTAAACATCACCTCCTGTAAAAGTTTCAAGCATTTAAAAACTATTTTCAAAACTATATTTAATTCTTTAACATCACTGGGACCAGCATTATGAACTAAAGTAAATGTGTTGCAAGTATGTTGTAGGATTTCTTAGGCTAAGAAACTGGTCATCTTCAAGAATATATTTTTATATTCTTGATTGAAGTCATCATTTTGCTTCTTGGCAGTTTCTGCACTGTAAATAAAAGTTATGTAAAGATATTCCTATCAAAAAGTCTTGCAATCCAAAACATTTGGATACAAACCCAAAAAGCTGTGAATATCTGCTTTATTGAACAAATAATATATACTCTTCATAATATTACTGAACATTCTTCTCTATTAATTTCTGACACACAACTGAAATTTCAAAGAAAATTGTTTATACAAGTTATGTATGAACTGGAAAGCTTCACAATTTTTCTGCAGATATAATGCTCTGAATTAGGATACATTTATTTTCTAATTATATTATACTATCCTATCATTCTCATAAAGCAAATAATCTCTATCAACTACTCAGCAAACTTGAACCTATTTATATCTTAGAAATTAGAGAGGTGTTCTCAGAGGGGGAATGTATCAATATTGTATCATCAGTATATAGAACAGCCAAAAAAAACCCCAAACCTCCTAACAATCTGACTTAATTTGAGCTAATAAAATTGTCATACTTGTAATAATAATGTTCAGAAAATGATAAGAAATAGAAAAATCTATAGAATCATATCACAAATAACTATAGACCAGATTGGGCATTTTTCTCTAATACAACTGGTTGGATGGAAAAAAACCCAGATTAAATGTGTTGTCTCCATTAAACACATTTTCTTAATTATAGATTGTAGTAATAAAGTAAACGCAGTCATGGAGTTTGAACATCATTCAAGCCCTTGCTTCAGCAGAGTTTTGTTTGATTAGGAAAAGCTCGACGAACAAGTTTTCTTATTTGAAAAGGATTGACAATATAACCACTTGTAGAAAGGTGATTGTAACGGTTATGTTTCATACTTTTACTGAAAACATTGAAAATGTTACAGAACTTATTTTCAATAGAATGGATTTTGTAAATATAAACACCCCCCTCTTCCCAAAATAATAAAGAGTTTCAAAAAATTACACTTAAAATTCAGTTGAAGTGCTGCTGTTACAGGGATTGGGCATAGAAATTGAGAAATCCACATTATGTTTCCCTCATTCAAGTCTTTCAAAATAGCAAAAGAAATAAAAGAAGGGAAAAGAAATATGAGGTTTATAGAATGATCTGCAAGCCACAAATGTATTTGAAATGGCCAGATTATAAATGAAGTTTTCTTAAGAAATATTAATAAACTTGATCACATTCAAATCAACTCAACCTTTACAGGCCCATTTTTTTAGTAGGGTACTACTCAGCTTGAGGAAGAAAGTTGGGTTATATCTATGAGAAGAAAGGATTCTAATCATAAACCAAAATGCTGGATAAAGAAAATGACAATAGTATTGTGCTTTTCTACCAGATAGAAATCCAGGCTTAGCTGACAATAGCTGTGACAACAAAATCATGTTAATCTCATTGAATTGTAGTTTTACTGTCCTTGGATCAAGAAAAACAGTATACTAAGTCTACATCGATGTAGGCAGATGATGCATTCATACAAAGAAGTTTGGCCTAACATATTTTTGTCTGATATGTGTCACGCAATATGAGTGAACTGCATCTTGCTAGCCAGCATTCTTCAATGTTCTCTAATGACTACTTGGCAAGAGGTTGGAAAAATTTTACATGTTAATATTGTTTTTTCTTTTTTATTCTCTCTGCTATAATTTCCAAAAAATGTTAATATGTATTTCATTATGAAGAGTTTCTGATTGTTAAGAAGTGAGTAGCTGACTCTGATCACTAAATACCAAGGAATACAATGGATGATGGTCTTGAGTATAGTGCCTCTATCTGCTTTTCTGGATAGCTGAAAGAATGCTCAGGCACAAATGATCGTTATGCCATAGAATAGCTGGAGGGCACTTCACCCTTACCTTGAAAAAATAAATGAAGGTCCCAGGCGACATAGTAGACATGGTGTCTACCATTAGAACATGCATCACTAAATCCCTCTGATAATTAAAATTCGCAATTGAGACAAAATGATTTGGAGGTATTACAGAAGGCTGTCCCAGATTGTCGTATGTAGTTATTACTTCCTGGAGTTGTAATGACTAATAAAATGTATTTCACAGACTTGTTCTCTTAAGCATATTCCACAATTAATTATGAATACATGTACTCTAACATCTCTTTGCTTCTTATTTATCAAGGTAATCTTACGGCTTTTGGAGAGAATATGAAGAAAATGAGGAAAAATTCATTGAAAATAAGAATAATTTCTCAACACTTGCCATAATCTTTAAATGTCATATTGGTAGCTACAGGCAATGAACTTCCAGGAACATTGTCACTCCCTACCTCTCTTGTTAATAAACTGTAGAAGGACACACGATAATCTCAGTAACTGTTCATGTCTCTGGACCACTCTCTTCATTCTTGCTCACTATGAGCAATGTAAGTACATAATTAAGTATGATCTATTCAAGGTCCTTTCTGCATATCAGAAATCCCAAAGCATCATTAATTGAAATGAACAGAGCATCTGGTTGCTTGTGATCTTATAGTTTCAGTGTATAGGATATTTAATTAACATAAATGCCCTCCCTCCTTTTCTCATAGGGGAATTAGCTCATTAAAATTTTCAAAAGTGGGAATCAGTCCTCCAGCAAACATTAACATTTGGGAAGGAGCAGAAGACTGGGCGGATAAAGCAGCCTGTCTTCTGTATGTTATATATTTGTCCCTTGGTGCTGGATGACACTTCTATTGCTCATTCATCTTAACCTTGAGGTAGGACTCTTTGATGTCCTCTTTAGAACAGTTGGTCTACAATCCTTTTTTTACCATCTTGTGTCATGGTTCTTTTGGATTCTCTAGTTAAGTACACAGACCACCACACAATTCTACCTAATTAGTTATTATGTACCCAATTAGTAAATATTAGTAAACTTGACAATCTTCCACTGTCTTGTGGCCATAACAACTTACTCGCCGAGTCCCCGAGTATTCTCTACTCGTCTCCATCATGACGTGGACATCCTGTCTCACCTGGGGAGCCTGCATACACACAGTCCAGCTACGTGTGATATGAGTTCTTTGAATGCTTACTCATATCTGTGGTTTTTACATGGCTAGATGGGGGTGGCTCAGACCATAATTCTATCAAATCCCTTGCTGTCCATGTGAGCTGTACGTGCACATTTACACTGACTGTTGCTTCTTCAGCCGGCATCCCAGAATGTCTTTATCCTTTGTCCAGGAACGCCGGGACTCCTGCATATCGGTCAATTCCAGAGAGTTGAGGAACTGAGAGGTCTTTGTCCCTACAGGCTCAACTACCAGCCGAACCTGCACATTTGATCTTGTGGGGCGGATGGGGGAGCAGATGGTCACATCTTGCTGTCATTTGAAACACTGGAAAGTTACACACCTGGCCTGTCACACTTTCTGCTTCTATCCCACTGAGTCCTGTATTAAACAGACACACGCAAGATCCGTTTGCCTTTATTGATAACAAATAAACCTGAAAATGATGTTCAGATAGAAGAGATCTAATACAATATAAAGCGCAATGGTGTCAAATGTTTTGCTCACTTTTGATCGCACTGATATGAACATGACAGGAACTCTGTCATTTTCCCTCAGATTTGATACAATAAGTCAAGCACAACACAGTTACGTATTTTTATTTTCCTGAGGCTTCCGTGAAATATTAAGTGTTAGGAGTTGCTGAATCTGGTAGCCTGACAGAGGCAAGGCTGCCACAACCCCATGCCCCGGGGCCCAGCCAGCCGTAGAGCTGCGCAGGTATTCCCAGCTGGCACTCGTACACAAACACACATAAACAGCAGGGGTGAGCGTGGCCAACACGATCAACGCGGAAACTCTCAGCGCCGGGGCCGACGTGAACAGCACCAACAGCATCGTCGTGGTCCCCCCCTCTGGCTGATCATGATGAAGACCCATTAGTGGGAAATAAATGCATATATATAATGCAGATACCTCTGCTAACTGGCCTCAGACGGTCTACTGAGTAACTGACCCTTGGATCCTCTCGCCTTCAGCTGCTTCGCACAGGGACACACACGTGCAAGCAGGTCTCCCGGGCTTGGACCTCCTGCTCCCTCCAGCAGCCAACCCGCAGACCCTCTGGTCTGTCCAGAATCCATCCCAGATTAATTGTCCCTCCGACACCTGGCTTCCAAGCCACTCACTGGCTAGTTCTGCCTGATAACTTGCTAGCGACCGCACACTGACTGGTAGCCGCTCTAGCTGCCGGCACCACAGGCGTGTGGCCCCGATAACCCATGGTCACCCCTCGTGTTAGGGGCACTCAGTCCAGTGCTGGCACCACAGACAGCCAGGTCTCTATGGCCGTGGTGCAGTCCCAGCTTCTGGCACTCAGAGCCCTACACGTGCACGCAGGGTAGAGAGTCCCTCGCCCAGGGCAAAGTTAGACATGGAATTTAACAGTAAGGACAGGTGCAGGGCATGGCCCGGCAGGTGTACCAACAAGCAACCTGCTTGCACACAACCAGCTCCTTTTATCACTTTACCTCTCTATTTTTACACCCCCAAACTATCTTCATCCCTCCCTCCCTTTCCCTACATTTGGTTCCTCCCCTAAATATCCCATAATATCCTGCTGTTTTGGGTTTGTGTGGCGCAGGTTTTTTGGTAGCGGGGTAGGGGCCGCAGGTGTGGCTCCTGTGAGGAGCTTCTAGAAGCTTCCCCGGCTCCAGGTGGGACCCGCCGCTGGCCCGGGCCGAGCCCATCAGTGAGAGTGGTAACACCTGTGGGGAACAGGTTTGAGAAGGGGAACCTGCAGCCAGTGAGGGGAGTGGGGTGTGAGAGGAACCCCTCTGCAGGTGCCGAGGTCAGGGAAGGAGGAGGGGATGCCCCCCCAGCCCGCGGTGAGGCGGCAGGCTGTGTCCCCCAGCCCACGGAGGGCAGCGGGGGCCCCCCAAGATGGCCGGGACCGTGTGGTAAAGCCCGCGCCGAGGCGGTCTGTGACTGAAGGAGTGCGCCCTGCGGGAAGGACCCGCGCTGGAGAAGCTTGTGAAGGACTGCCTCCCGCGGGAGGGACCCCACGGCCGAGCGAGGAGTCCTCCTCCTCCCCCCGAGGAGAAGGGAGCGGCAGAGAGCAGGTATGGCGGGCGGAGCCCAGCCCCCGTCCCCTGTTCCCCTGCGCCGCCGGCGGGAGGAGGTGGAGAGAACCGGGAGGGCTGCGGGGAAGCTGTTCTCAGGTTTGGTTTTACTTCCCAATATCCTTGTTTTGATTCATTTGGTAGTAAGTTAAATGGATTTTGTTTCTTCCCCCATTTGAGCCTGTCTTTTGCCTGTGACCATGAGTGGGGAGTGATCCCTCCCCGCCCTTGTCTCGACCCACGAGTGTTTCTTTATGTTTTCTCCTCATCCCACTGTGGCCAGGGAGGGGTGGGGGAAGTGAGTGAGAGGCTGTGCGGTGCTTTGTTGCTGGCTGGGCTTAAACCATGACACCTGTAAAATCCCAAAATGCATCCTGTAGTAAATCCTATACCCCCAGGCTGTGACCCCCCCTCAATGTGAAAGGTGCTGGGGAGAGCCACTCCTGCTGACTCCGTGATGGTTGCCATCCCTGAGAAGGGGCTGATGGCTGCCCCAGGGCAGCCCTGGGACCCTTTGGCTGGGTTTTCTCACTTGCTGTTGTGCCTCAGTGCTCCTTTCTGTGTATGGAGATAAGCCTTTTATCATGTAACCTAACATTCAACTAGACCAGTTGTCATGCAAAAAATACACTGTGTTGCAAGAAAGTGTAGTGAATTTTATTGTCACAACTTGGTTAGTCTCACTGACCATAAGTTCATACATGAACATAAAAGGACATAAGATTAAGAATATCTTTTTTTTCCTGATATATCTGCTGCTACCACTTCCGGCAATCCAAAGCAATAGGGATTTCCTGTGATCGAGTTCATATTTGCACTCAAATCCACATTGATTGACTCATATTGCAAAATCCATTTTTGCCTGTTTATATTTTGGTCACCTATAGTTATGACTTTTGTGTGAAAAAGTATTTCCTTTTATTTGTTTTAAGCTTGCTATGTAGTCATCTCACTGGGTGTCTATTAGCGCTTTTTTTTTTTTTTTTACCATAAAGCAAAGAATGACCTAAAATTTTTCTCCCTGAGCATGTTTGCAACTTTCTACAACGTAATGGTGATCAGTAACTCAACAAATATTCTATTCTAAAGCCTCAAGTCATAGGGTAGGTCTACCTCCATCTCAGCAGTCCTTAGTGATACTGTCAGCAGCTACAGGAGACACAGCCAGAACACAGAGGTGGTCATGGTGATCATTGTCATCCTTTTTTTGTTCCCACCAGACCACACTCTATAGTATTTTTCTGGGATTTGGGAACCTTATGCTCTGTCAGAGGAAACTTGAAAACCCACCAGCCTGTCCACAAAGCTGTTTGGACAGGTCTCTGTCCGTGTCTCATTTTGAAAATGTTTCCATGGTAGAAAAATTTTAAACATTTATTTGAATAGTTAGTCATGACTAATCTCTATGGCTGAGTCATTTTTTTTTCCTTTCCAACACATAAGATGCTTTTTTCCCCATGTTCTCCAAATACCCTATCTATCTGGGTATCTGACTTGGGTGGTAACTTCCAGTAACCTTAAAAGTTAAGCTGATCTTAGCTCTGCATTGCTACACTATTTGTCCTTTATGAACTGACTCTTTACTTAAGTTATGAAGAGAGAACAAGGAAGATAATTATAAAGTCATGAAAAAGCACTGGTCAGAGGTGACTCAACAAAAGTTCCAGCTGTTCTGACTTTTGAGTGCTGATAACCACTTAAAATACAAAAAACATCACCCAAAACTTAACGCACACACTTTCTGAGATTTCAACAGTTCAGTAAAATTTATCTGTTACACTTCTCTGACTTTCTCTGCTCTGCTGCAGCACTAGTCAGGAACAGCATTAAGAAGAGAGAATCAAAACCAATTTCAACAGTATTTTAAACCTGAGTAGAGCCTAAGTGAAATGTGAATCATGACACATTTGCAGTTCTTTTTTACTGCACATGGTTGTATACAAATGTATATACATGCATATGTACTATCAGGTGCTTGAATACATATATATATTTTTTAAAAATACATACTTACTTATAAATATATACATCTAAACACAAATATTTTGGTGACAAGTATGACTATTTGGGATTTTCCAATCACTAAACTGAGTGTGCTGGCTTTTGGGAACTGTAGGTCAGTCTAAATAATGATCAAGAATCTATCAAGAATGCACATGCATACAGCCGCTATAACCATGCCTTCCCATATCTGTCAAGAAGCTCTGAGAATTACTTCAGTAATACTTTAAGTTTCATGTTGTAGACACCAAGAAAAATTTTACTAAAGCTTAGACATGCAGCATAAAAAAAGATAAGGACTGCAAGAAATAACTGTTGCTACAAAATACCCCCAGAACAACAACATTAGACATCATCACAACAACATCAATAAGCAGAGTTTTTTTTTCTGGTGTGTCAGTCATTTTGCATTTACTGTGTATACAGGTGTCCATCAAAGTAAACCCATACTGAATTCCAGCTAATATTCAACTTCAAACATAGTTCATAAGGGAAAACAAACAAACAAAAACCTAGGAAAAACAAGATGATCAGATTAAACTTCATGCGTCTCAGACCATATGTTTGGCCTTTTCAGGTAAATTCAAACCCCCATTTGGAACTGAGCTTCTCTCTGTTTTACAGTGATTACAGATGAATACATGCTTATATTTTTAATGATAATTGTTGCCACAAAGCTTGAAAACTCAGTCTTACCAGTCATTATTATTGCTAAATACATGCAACGTGCTGAATGAAAATTGCTCTGGATAAACTTTTTTTCAGTAGAAGGGTCAAGCAGAGAAAATTAAGTTTCTTCTTTATAGCCATGTGAATAGTCTTACTGGGTGACAAGGCTTCGTCTAGATGAAGTGCTCTAGCATCTCTTGGCAAGCCCAACACTGCCAACTCCATGGCCTTTCACACCAGGAGCGTGCTTAGAGCAGCCCATCGCTCCCTTACAGCCTGTTGGCAAAGGTAGAAGGGGTGAAGGAGCACATCAACATCTCCCTGAGTCTCCCGAAGGTGCTGGGTTGCAACATGGTCCCCTGTACGTTCTCAGCCCCTCCAATGTAAGTGTATCAAACTGCTCAGTACAGTGTAATTAGTATATAGCATAAAAATGTCTAGGATCCTAGACATTTACCTTCATGGCAAGCCAGGTAGTCTGAATTAGATATTAAAGCAATTTGTGAAGTTATCCTTTCTAAAGAAAGTCTTTGAGCACTAGTTTCTTTCTTAGAACTAAAGCATTCAGGAGGTAAACTACCAGCAGCCACAACTTTGCTTTAAAAAAAGAACTTGAATTCAGACAAAATGTTGAGCAAAAGAACGTGCTCAACTTGATGACTGCCTGAAATCACTATGGTTAGATTATGAATTCATAAAGAAAATGCACAGATGTACAAGGGGTTATTATAAGAACTTCTTTAATACCATTTTTCTTTCATTCATTCCTTATACCACAGACCTAGTCATACCAATAGACAGCTAGGGGATGCCTCATCAGAGAAAACAGTCACAGGATTCCTTCCATAGGAGGACATGGAAGATCGATATAGCGCCCCCCCCCCCCCCCCCCCCCCCCCGAATATGCTTTTCAGTTACCAAAATCCTAAGTGATAACATCCCTACAGTATTGGTGTTAAGTGCTTTGGTGCATTCATAGTGCTGAAAAGCTGACTTAAAAATAGTAGTGTGAGCTTCATATTTTCAAGGACATTTTGAACAGTCCAAAAGGCCTTCTCCCTTCTTAATTATATACAGCCCATAAAATTGATTGGACAGATACAGTTACATCTTTTCAATTTATATTTTAAAAAAATGCAGAACTGCTGTGGGCAAGCCTGTGGGTGAATGTGATGCCCAGAAACAGAAGAATAAGTATAAGAAAGAAACTACCTCTCAGAAATACAAATCAAATGACCAACTACTGTCATTTTAAAACAATATGCAGAGATTTCCTGGGACACCAAACCAAGGGAAGTGATTCTAGGCCACATGTCCTCATGGACAACAATGAAGGGCAATATGTTATGTTATAGGACACTTTACCCTCAGCATCACCTACAGCAGGTACTTGTAAGTTAATATTATGATCAATTAAGGAAAATGAATACAAATGATATGACATATGGCTCTGGCAGCCGTCTGGTTAGAATGCATGACTGGTCACAGCAACATGGAGTTAGCTAGAGAATTAATTCCAGCTAGGTGTATTCTTACAACCCTACTAGTTTCTCAGTTCAAGGTCTCACAGCTTGTACAAGATTTATCAGACATAGAATAGCAGTTACCAAAGTATAAGGAAAGAGTAAATTCAGATGTTAACACTACGGTGGATCTGCTGTAACAGTAGGAGCCCTTCTTGGTAGAAACAACTAGCATAGTGTTTCTTTGATTGCAGGCACAGTAACTGATTATGTGCCATAGACAATTTGCTACCACCTCCTAGGTAGTACCTCCTTCAGGTAATCCAAGCATCGTCAGACAATCAACCGGCACTGCCCTTTTTCAAAGGAAGACTTCCTTTCTTTATAGCAGAGGAAAAAAACAGGAAAAGGGGAATTTCTTTTAGCCCATCACTGGAGAAAAAACACAGGCTCTGCTATCATAATCACCTGGGAAGCACTATCAAAATAATCTCTGTAGAATTATAATCTCTGCCCTGGAAAGCCCTTATTCTTCTTCTCTGGCAGACATTTACCACCAGATTTTCTCTTGTCCTTTATTGCATTCCACAGTTAACTGTATGATACAATATTCCTTAGTTACAGTATTAGCAAGCAGGGGCTTGATGCTGTTGGAAGTATCATCAGTATTAAAACACTTAGTGAATTTGTTGGGTGAACTGCTATGGTCTTAACTATGGAAAGTCCATAGTACTTCAGAGAATTACTTCATATATCCCTGTCCTTATTACAAATTGGAATGTCTTTTTTGTCTACTACAGACTTTATTGATAGTGTCTTAGGGTATTGGCATGTTTTGGAAGGTATCACTTATGTTATAGAGAAACTTAAAACTAGCTTCATTACATCAGATGAAAGGCCTATCAAACATAGTATCCATTCTTTGATGATAGCAAATAGCAGAAATTTGCAGACGACGTTAGGAACTGAGCAGGTAGGTAGCAATAATTGTCCTCAACAGCATCCTGGGTTACATCCATCTGCAGGTCAAAGATTTCTTAAATCAAAGGTCATGTTCTTGCAATTAGAGATCTGTCATGGATTTTCTTCAGCAAATTTGTTCAGCTGCTTTTGGAAGTCTTGAAAACATGTAGTACCCACAGTGTCCTTCAGGAAGGAGTTCCTTGCCTTACCTACATCCAGAGAGAATAACAGTTTTGTTTTGCTTATTTTGAATTTATCTCCTGCTAGTTTCATTTTAGGTTTCTATCTTCATTGGACTTAAATAAATGAGACACTGTCATGTTCGTGTGAGGCCTTTAAACAATCTTTTTGACTGCACTAGAAGCAGGATCACACCCATGGTGTATATGAAAAAATATGTGCTTATTTGTAACATGGTTTGGACTTGGAAATACCCATTTAAGTACAAAGCACTGCAAGAAACATATACATCATTTGACTGTAAATCAATATTAAATCTTGATATCTTAGATACCATTAGAGATCTATCTCATTTTTTCCCCATTTCATACTTCACCTACCAGGTCTTCTGTTTTCTCCCCTATTAATTTGACTTCACTACAACCATCTGATGGATTTGCTGTCCTTTCTTCTGATGATAATGCCATCCTCTGATGCCAGCATTGCTTTTGCTAAGAGGATTAATATACATGAGTCTCTGTTGTTTGTCTTTGCACTGTGAAACTACTGAAACAGCTATCCGTCACTGATAGTTGTCTGACATGTTCTAAATGAAGCTTGCTTTGGTTATACCAATGCCTCAGTTATGCTGCAGAGGCAGTCAAATGATACACAGCCTCTTCTAGGAACTGCATTACCGTATTAATTCCTGATTAACTGTGGATAGTTCTGTGTCTCTGCCTCAAAAATTGATTCTAATCAGTGATAACAGTCCCCTGCCATTCCCAGAAACCTGTGAATCATCAGCGTATGCCTTTTGTCTAAGGGCCTTGCTTTTATATTAATAAAGGGAACCTGGAGAAAGATGTGTAGTGTTCTTACACAGCAATGCTTTCCACATTGGGTTTATAAAGCCCTCTAGTTCACAAACTACTGTAACGGGTTCTGAATTGTCTGTTTGTTGGGTGGGTTATGTTTTTTTGCTTTTGAGTTTGGGGTTTTTTTCCTAAAATGTCTATTTTGCATCCAAAGGCTAGGGTTTCCTTGTGGTCAAAGTAGAACATTTTCCACCTCCATGATTCTGAAGCTCATTTTTAGTAGTTTGTTCTCTGCTGTTGTTTTTCAAGCATGTCATCCTATGCTTTATGCTAATATAGTCCCATTTGTTAATTCTGCAGTGCTAGTGAGCAATATATTGAAGCTGCGTAAAACTGCGCAGAGCTGAGAGGAAATCTTGTTTTAAGCTAGTAAACTGTCCTGGTTTCAGCTGGGATAGAGTTAATTGTCTTCCTAGTAGCTGGTATAGTGCTATGTTTTTGCATTAGGTACGAGAAGAATGTTGATAACACACTGATGTTTTCAGTTGTTGCTAAGTAATGCTTAGTCTAAAGTCAAGGATTTTTCAGCTTGTTATGCCCAGCCAGCAAGAAGGCTGGAGGTGACACAGCCAGGACAGCTGACCCAAAGTGGCCAAAGGGGTATTCCATACTATGTGACGTCATGTCCAGTATATAAACTGGGGGGAGTGGGGGGATTGCTGCTCGGGGACTAACTGGGTGTCAATTGGTGGGTGGTAAGCAATTGCATTGTGCATCACTTGCATATTCCAATCCTTTTATTATTACTATTGTCATTTTATTAGTGTTATCATCATTATTAGTTTCTTCCTTTCTGTTCTATTAAACTGTTCTTATCTCGACCTGTGAGTTTTACTTTTTTCTTCTGATTCTCTCCCACATCCCACTGGGTGGGGGGGGAGTGAGTGAGCGGCTGCATGGTGCTTAGTTGCTGGCTGGGGTTAAACCATGACATAAACAAAGGAAGACATCAGCACAAGAAGTTGATCAAGGGCTTATTTCTAACCCAAAGTCAGTCTGGTGCACTCTTGGGACCCAATTTGCCTGTGCAGTCAGCTTGTCACGAATTCTTACTGTAAATAGAGCTCTGTCAAAGTAGACTACTTCCAGATTAAGCTCCAAGGTAGTACCTAGAACAAGTGTGAATGTGAAGGTACTATCTGCTACCAAGCTAGTCCCTTGCTGCCTCCACTCCTCAGCTTCTTAAAAGAGAAGCTCACGGTGTAGTAGGAGTCCTCCTCACACAGACAGGTCTTATTTCCTACAAATGTACCACAGGCCTCTTAATGTAATGAATAAATTACTAGCACATGTACTGTACATCTCCTGAAGGGCAGGAGAATGCAGTCACTGGGAAGACGATGGCCAACTGTTTTCTGCTTGTAGCAGTCAGGTGCTCAGACAAATACAGATCCCATTTTATATTCAAATGAACACAGTCAGAGTTTGATCTAACTACATATTGCCAGTAGTCGTGAGCTTCATTATGTCCAGACACTGAGGAAAATACTATGTCTATGAAAGACATAGTACTCTTTATGGTGTAGAAAGGTGATTATGTACTGGCGCTGTCCAATTCAGATACCGTCAAAGTATATTCTCTTCCTTATACCTCAAGCCACGCAGGTGGCAGTTTGAGGAGGAGAATGGAGCTCTGTGCACTCTTTTTGCTTGTTCCTCCATATGGTATCAGTAATTTGCTGGTATTTAGTTGCCACAAAATCTATTTCATTAAAGTTAAATTAAAAACTTCACTGAGAATTTTGTGTTCAGTTGTATTCCATTTCTGGCATTTGACTTTTTGTAAGTGGGAATATAACCAGCTTCCCATTTTTACAATTAAATTCCTAATTTTATTATAAAATTGATTTCCTAGATGTTCATAACTTTGAAATTTCCCATGCCTGGGATTTTTCTCTGCCTGAAATTCTTTTGAATATTTGAATCTTACAGTTGGTTTCATTGAGAAGTACTAACTGTCCTATTCTTTGTAGCAGAGAGATGATTGCAAAGGCATTACTCTGAAAATAAATAGTAGAAAGTAAAGCACAGTAAAATTTCATTCATAGTAGAATTTGGGGATGTAGCCCCTGTGTTGGACTGTACCAGCTAAATTCTCTGCAAAGTTAGGAGGTTAAAGAGCTTCAGCAACATTAATATACTATATGAGTAGTACCCTTCATTACTTTCTGATGTTATTGTAATATGACATCATTTCCACAGGGAGTATTTTGGGACAATATCAACTGTGAAACAGCACAAGCACAGGGTAATGCTCTAGTGTAAGCTGCCTGGAATCAGGTATGCTCCATCCACCTACCTTTTTTTGAAACAAAACCACAGGTCAGAAAACCCTGAAGTATACAGTCCTGGAGTGTTTTGGATATACACTCAACTTGTATTCATGTATTTTTTTCAAGTTACTAATACATTTTTTTTATATTTGGGGGAAGAACTATACGAATTTCTACTACCCAAGTTCTCAACAATGTCTGTAGCTGCTCATGTAAAACTTAAAATCAACAAAACCAAGTAATATCATTTAAGATATAGACATTTTTTGAAAGCTGAAACAAACATTTCAGGAAATCCATGATTTCTAATTCTGTCAACATCTAACTATTTCAGTGAGCTTACCTCTGTGTGCAAACTGTATTTTCTTAACTATAGGCTAACTATACTGTGATAAAACATATTTTAAATTAATTTATGTCCTTTTTTTTTTTAATTTTGTTAGTCTGTATTTCTCTCTTTTGGCGGGAGGAAACCTGACAATTTTCTGGCACCGTGTCGTTTCAGATTCATGACAGCACAAAAGCACCACAGCTGTCAGAATTGTGTCATTATGGAAACATTCTACATCTCCAGTGGAAACACCCCTCTTACTTTTTTTTTTTTTTTTTTTTTTTTTTTTTCTCAAAACCACTGTCTGCTGTCTGCTCCAGCTTGCCCTGAATAATCTCTTAAATTTCCACTGGGTATAAGGTAGGTTTATGTCTTCACAAAGCAGTTTGTTGAGATTCAGTACATTTTACCCTGGGTACATTTATCTTATAACAATGACTTCATGTTGTGAGGCAGAACTAAAGAGAACCATTTGTCTGTGTGCAGTTAAGGCCTTGAACACAGACTGCCGCCATTCTCATAGCCCTTAATTGTTTGTGAGCAAAACCCGTGCTTCACGAACTGTTACTCCTATTTTTATAGTGTAATTTAGAAAAAAAAAATATTGGTGAGCTGTTTCTTAATTTAATGGACTTATTATATTCTACCACCAGCTGCCAAATAATTTGTAGAGATGCATTATCTTTTTGTGAATGTGCCCTAAGAGAGAGACAAAAGTAGAAAGGCTGTTTGTTAGTGTATGGCAAAGAAAAACAAACATTGTCTTCTGGAAAGCAATTAAAATAGATCATCTCTCTTGGGTATGGATTAATTAGCAGAGAAGTACAAGTAGCATTTTTATTTAACCTTAGGAAAAAAAAATAAAATCATTAATTAATGCAATACTCTTAGTACAATACCATGCAATTGAATGCTTAATCACATAAGTTCAGCATAGTTCAATGTAAAAGCTGGCTTTACCTTCAACATTCAGATCCTCCTCCAGGGTTGCCTTTCAAACACCCTCAAACATCTCTATGCCCACAGTTTTCATTTAGACCCTTCTCCATTTCAGCATCTTAACTGAAAACGGAGGTGCTTCACTTCTGATTCAGGGACCTGTATTTCTCCCACTGAATCAGCCTTGGCACTTGGCATGTGGATGGGGCTCCATAGGTATTTCTTTGCCTAAATTCCTCTGTAGATTAATTTTGTGTTTGTTCTTAGACAGTGCATAATACATGCCAGGGTGACTAAAATTTCAAAACTTCAGGGAAAAAAATGGCTACAACGTACTTTTTAGAACAGCCTAGTAACTAGAGCACTCACTGACAGCGGAGGAGCTCTGAGCTTTTTTTTCCTGGGTTTAAGGATTATTTCAGATAAAGCAGGCCAATGCATTTGTCCCTCTAAGTCTTGTCCTCTCCAAAGGGAGTGCCAAAACCCCTACACTTCTGAATTTGTTCCTGCTGAATGAATGAAGTTTTAATTTGTTTCTCATAAAGACCTAGCTTCTGGATAACACAACTGCTAGGTGGCGGTCACTTGGCCACCATATCCTACCAGGTAGGGGTCTGGCTGTCCTACCATGCCTCAGTGGTGCCTGATCCTGGGCTTCCTAGATCATCACACGCAGAATGTCACATAAAAGAAATACAATAACTCTCCTGAAGACGAGAATATGTAAAAAGATTAAATGGGTGTAGAGATGGTATTGATGGATACCCTAAGCTACCTAAATTCCTTATGACAAATCAACAGAAAGATTGCCTTAGGAATATCTGCTGGCTAGCCATTTGTGTCTCCTTATTTATTTCAAATGAAGATTTTTGCTGGATAGCTCTAAACATCCTGACTCCTCCAGGTGACTGTTGTGAATCCCACTTTGAATTCCTTAACTTACTTTCTGCTATGTATAGAGAGCATGACTTTCAGAGACAATGTTTCTCAAAGGCCAAACTGCAACACAAGTGGCTGAAATTACTTTAATAGTAAACTTGTGTGGTAAATACCATGGTAAAATTACTAAACATCTATTATTTAAAAAAAAATTTATTAATATAAATTACTGTATCGTATAATTAACTCCCCTGAGATATTTGCATCTCATCTATCCCATTCCTTTTTCTTCCCTTGTCACTCTTTCTCACATTCTCAAACAACCAGGAAAGAAAAACTATCAGTCACATTTTACTTAAGGTAAACCTTATCTTAAATCTGAAAAATTGGAATCTGGTGGATATTCCACAAGTCTAAAAGAGAGGACAGATAAATTATTCATTGCAATTGTTTGCCTCTTTCTCTCTAATTATTATATCATTCAGAAATGCTCTGACCCAGTCATCTGGTACACTTCTTGAAGTTTAGATGCCTGCAGCCTAATAAAAGTGACATACTGTATGATAGCATGATGCCGAGGTTAAATATCTCTTGAGGATCACTTCCTAAATTCAATTTCTATATATTTTATGTTTCTTTCCTCCCCATGGATCCTGAAGTTTATGTGAAAGAAAAATAAACCCAAACTCAAAGTAGACAAACATTCACAAAATCCATAGGTATGGATTGTACTGAAACTCACAATATACTTTGCATTAATATAATAAAAGAAACACAAAAGTACATGGAATTTTGCTTGCTTCTGACAGCTGTCCTCATTTACAGTGTGCCCAGCATGAAGCAGTCAGATATAATTAGTACTAGTAGTTTTGCAAAGATTGAGAGGTCTCCTATGGTTGAATTCAGCTTGCATTTGGAGGGAGTATGGAATATGTTGAATTTTTTGGAGTGCAAATTTGAAAACCTGGTACTTTAAATAAATAGAGTAAGTCAGAAAGCAGAATGGATGTGAATGTGAAACAAATTAAATTGCTACATCTGACAGCCCAGAAAAAATTAAATTAGGTTTACAGAAGATGCTTCTCCAGAAGAATTACTTCAAAGAATGAAGTTTTTGCAGAGCAAAACTGAGGATTGTATTTCCACCCACAGTCACTCCACCTTAGGTGAATGTAAGACTGACTTTTCAGTTCATAGTGTATATTGGAAGAAGTTGATGCTCAATATTCTAAATTCAGATGCAGCAAAGACAATATTCTTCAATGGGAATACCAACAGGCAACACAGACCATGAATATTGACAGCAAAAACCTGAACTCATTAGAATCAGATATACTTTTGCCAAAAGGAAGGTAAGCCAATGTTTAGAATTAGTAGGTTAAGCAAACCTATAATTGGACCTCTGATATTTGTAGTAAAAGGCCCAAGCAAGCTTTGGTTCCCTGTTTTATATCATTTCAGCAGCACGTCTGGCTAGCTCTGTCTAGACTTATACTATGAAAACTTGTTAATAGTGCTGAGTACTGCAGCTTCTAGATATTCAGGTATTAAAACCCACTTGAAGTACTAAAAAACTAGACTTCTTGAAGATATCAAATATGGCTACCAGAACCAGTGGCATCAGCCATCAACTACTACTTTTCAAAACCAGGGCATTAATAAATACCTACTGCCATGTCTAAACTGCCTCAGAGCAATTCAAACATATAAAATTCACAAATTTAAAAAATATATATATTCTCATTAAGACCAAACACAAAATGTCTAGCATAGAAATAATACCAAGACTTTTGAGTGATGCAAAAGGGGATTGATCTGTGGACTTTAAGAGTTATGCTTGTTTACACAGGGAATCTGATGCCAAAATATCTCTCCCAATAGTTTGGCATATCATAGTCCTTCCAATATCCTTCCAAGAAAATATCAAAACTAATTCAACCTAAAATATTTTCTCAGGTCATTGCATTTTATTATGTCTTTCTTTACATGGTTAATAATACTTAGAAGCTGCTGACAGAAGAAAAAATAATGTCATTCTTTTTTAAGTGTCCTAAAAGATGATTTTTTAAAATTATTATTATTACATTATTCTTCTGTTCCTGATTTTTGCCTTCAAATACATAGCAGTCTATGTATACATAGCAGACTGCATGATATAGCAGTCAAGTTTTCTTCTTTCTGGTTCATGATTTGTTATGGAAATTATAGGTGCTGAAAGTATACCTACAACTTCAACAAAGTTTGGAGTTTATGTCTAATATGTTCACTTTTATAATCCTGGCTGGCCTATTCTAGCATGGAAAGAACCATTTAGATTTTACTGAGACACTTATTTGTATAATATCAGAACTGGATTCTGTAAGGTTAAATTTGTTTTTCCCTGTTCAAAAATCACTTTGTATAAAGCAAAAAGAATGGTCTGTTTTGCTTTTAGATGCACAGTGCCTTAAAGTGTATACAGACTCTTGAAAAGCTGCTGAAAATGGCATATTTATGAAAAAATGATGTGTGGTAGTATTAATCAACGGTACCTAAATAACCTTGATGTGAGACTTAAATCTCATTATTTTGCTGTAGTAGGCAGCTATGGTACTTCTGTTGTCCCACTGCTGTAATAATGTGTATATTACTTACAAAGACTTTTGCTTTTCAGGGAACTATCACCTACCTAAGTATGAAAAGTATTGCATTACAATGAAGACTTTAAAAATGTAATTAGAAAGTTAAAGCTAGATTAGAGCAACTCTATTACTTTGTATTTCTTTTAATGAACTGTTTTTTCTCCTCAGATTCCCTTTTCAAGGAGCCCAAATATAATGAGGATGGCAAGAAGGCTTATTATTCTCAACATCTCGGTAATTAATTATCATAACTTTGTTAGTGATGATTTAGAATCCATCTTATTATTTTGAATCAGTAATGTAATTAGTGTCAATGTGATTTCTGGCAGGTGAACCCCAGGTTAGAAAAATCTTAAAGGTTTTATTTTTTCATAGTTTAATATTCTCTTCCCTGCATTTATTTACACATTTATTTTCTTTTTTTACTTCGATTTGGCCTCCACAAAAATAAAACAGAAGACTCATTTAGATATCTGATCTTATTAATGTGGAAATATCCCTGTGACACCAATAATTTCATTAAAGACCCATTGAAAGCTGTTGCAAACAAGCTTTTTCATCTGTAACATTTTTAAGTAAAAAATCTCAAAACAACACATTATATTTCTCAGACACTATTTCACAATGATATCATCATGATATATAGAAAAGGAGGCTGATTCCCCCACTTGGTTTCCAGTTTGGGTAATTAAAAGCAGGCAAATGCTAGAGTAGCCAAATTGGAAAGCATTAAATCAACTCTCTGAATTTATACAGTATTACATTGTTATTTTTCTGCCTTCATGAAAATTACTTCTTATGGAAAAGTCCCAGTAGGAGTCTTGGTGTGATATAGTGCCTTTATTGCACACATTAATTCTTCTTAGTTGCAGATCTCCTGTGAAATCAGCCCAGCACTGCCCACAGGATGCCTTTTGCCTTCCAGCAGTGGCCTGGGGAATGAAGGTATACAGAAAAAGGTCCCACTGTTGATCATGTGGGAGCATCGTATCTCGTTAATTCAGAGACAACTGGACTACGGTATGGATTTTCTTTGCACATGTAGTCTGTGTCTACACTGGTGAGGTTAACAGTGCCGAGGAACTGATAAAAGGGTCCATGGCCTGATTTTTGGCTTGCCCAGCCGGCATGGTCCCAAACAACTTCCATGCGAGATGCAGGAGTTAGCTGGCCATGGACTTTCCCAGTGGTCAGTTTGGGTGAGACTGGTCTGTTCTGGGGGGAAAGGGAGCTTAATAATATGGATGCTGCTGTTGTGTGTCAGGTAGACTCAGTGTCAGAAAACAGGCACTTCACTTAAAGCACAACTAAGCTTAAGAAGAAAACTTAACTTCTTTTCCTCATTATTTTAATCTCAGATCCATCAGAATGCTTAGATAGCAAGTTCTTGTTCTCTGTCCTCCTCTAATTTTAATAGCCTGTATTATATCCTCTTAATTTTTCTCCTCCAAATCCAGCCAAGCTTTCAAAGGTTGGTTATTACATGTTTCTATAAAGTAAATTACAAAGCATCAGTATAATTTCTTCTTGATGTCTTTCAGTCCTTGGTATTCATATCACATCTTGGTTATATGACAGTGTTTGCCTGGCATAAATGAATAAGGTTTTCCCTTTGTAACCTAATCAGTCTGACTTTGATTTGGTGTGAGAACAACGGACAACAAATCCTTCGGTCTGTGGAACTGCAGAGGTGTACAGGCAAAATGTGGTCCTTCATTTCATCACAGCTCACTGCAGTTACACCTGTTATGTCCACAGGGTGAAACTGCTAAAAAAATGCTTTCTTTTTCAGGGGAGTTGAGGAGGGTTGGGGTATGTGTTTTGGTTTTTTTAAATAGCCATGTGTATAGGTGGTAAAAAAAGTAATTGATTTTGGTTTTCTTCTGTATTTATCAGTGTTTCTTTTCAGTGGTTAATGGAACAATAATAATTTAAATATATACATAATCTGGACATTTATTTCTAATACAGATAGGGGAAAAAAGTGTAATTGGTCACCACAGAGCTCTAAGACATGTCTTTATTTTCTTTTTGTACATTTTAGAAGAAAACTGTTTTTCAAAAGCATTATTGTAAGCATTAGGTATCGTAACCAATGTAAGGTGACAAGAAAGGGACTAGAACAAGACATGAAGGGAAAAGAAGTTTGAGATCAACAGTATCGAGCATTGCATGAAGATATGCTTTGGTCTGCCCAAATATGTGTTCATTATTAAGTTTTGCTTCTCCTTTTATATTGATATAAAGACCATAAAAGTTGCATAAGCTCCCCATCTCTTGTAGAGGTGAATGTCAGACACCTATCTTCACACTTCTTCTGCACTGTCTTCTATTATTTACAGTAAGAATGGAGACTCCATTTGTTTTCTCCCTAAAACAACACTGATTTCTTACAGTGAAGTACTTCATGGCATATTACACTTCAAAATTTGGTTAATGTAATACTCAGAAACAGCAATCTGGTATCTTTACTAGCTCTAAAATAAAAGTATATAGTCCATAGCAAAAAATAAAACCCAGTAAAACAAATTATATGCAGACACAAAGAGAGAGAATTATTGGCCGAGAACATGACAAAGGACAGGATGAACTGTGAAAAAGCCCTTGAACAATCTGAAGAGGGAAGGGGAAAAAAGACAATTCCTTCAATCAAAGCAAATTGCCCCAACCCAGTCCATTTTATCTCATTTTCACTGTGGGATTTTGTCACTGAGGTTTTGTAGGATTTAAGATAATACAGAGCTTAACCTTAATAAAAAGGAGGGTACTACTGCTTTCTGTGCCGGAACTGTAAAATAATCCTCTAACTACCTTTGTCTACAGATCAAATGACACCTTTAACTACAGTATCAGTAGCGTAAAACTGAACAAACAGCTATTACACACTACTGTTCCAGTAATGCGTGCATTAGTGTCCCTAAGGGTATATTTATGGGGATAGACCAAATGATTCCAGAGGAGCTATAACTGCCTTTTAAATCAATGATGCATGCACTAAGGAGTCCCTAAGCACCCATTGACAGTGTCATGCCAAACAGCTCCCTTGAGACCTGCACTGAGGGAGATCTTCTATTTTCAAAGGTAGATGGGGAACATGGTTACAGCACTACCTCTGTTAAGCTGCAGTCACCCCAGTCCTCAATATTAGCACAGAATGAAAAATTCTACTAGCAAATGTAGACTCTGAAAAACTTACTTTGCTGTAATATTCATCATCTGCTTCATAATATGATCCAAGGGAGTAAAAACACTAACATGAAAATTCTGGGATTTTTTAGTTAAGCAACATTTTAAAGAAATGTTCCTCATAAGAAAGAGAAAAAGGTACTAATTTATTTATAAGCTATCTTTCAGAACAGGTACAACATTTATAATCTTGCCTTGGAGCTTAGCAAAATTCCATCTTTCCCCCCTGCTCTGAACTGGCTTAAAGGAGCCAAAACACACATGCATGCATGCACACACACAGTTGTTAGATTTTTTTCCCCCCAAAAGACAAAGCCACAAGTAATTATATAAAATCATGCCTCCTAATGGAACAAATTAACCTTCTTTGAGAAGATATGAACATTTTTGAAAAGCACATGTGTTTTCACATAGGCATAAACAAAAACACAGGAACATGACATAAACTACATGTGTGAATTTATAAGATAAACGTACAGATTTCAATATTAGCAATGTAATTTTTAACTCTACTTGTACATCTTAGCAGCAAAAGCTGTCATTAATCACCTCCTGCAGGAGTTACTCAGGTCCTAGTGTAGGAACCTAGTACAGCTATAGTTGCGACAAGAGTGGGAGAGCGCTGTAGCTATCCATTTTGCTTACATTCTGTATTAAATAAATGTCTTTACTTGCCTGGGGGCTGTCTGTAGTCCTGCATGTCAGACAGCTGCCTTGTCTAGAGCACGGGCTTGACACCTCATTGAAGGATTGTCATGGAGATCCCGTTGACTTTGACTGGCCCAGCAGCTGCTGCTGACCCTGGGGAACAGCATTTTCTCTGCGCAAGGGCTGGTACGTGGAACAGGCACGACAAGGGCATTGGGAACAGGAATGTCCCTGTTAAGGACATGACATGTTGGAGAGACAAAATTACACTGTTAAGTGCAAGCATCTGCTCTGTGGTAGTATATGCAATCTTGGGCATCGCGGGTCTTTGTTATTTCCAAAGGTCAGTTAACATTTGGAAAGTTGCAAACGGAAGTAAACTATTTGGTTGAGGTTTTTTTGTCATTTTTTTACTATTAGATTTCCTTGAATAAGTTAAACCAGGAGGACCCAATGCCCACACACAGCTGCCAGGTGTGCCATACTGGTTCAGGTGTCTGTGACAGCCAACTATCACTTTCTTTGCTAAAACAGCCAGGTAGAATGCCAAGTCTGGAGGTATGTCCTGGAGGCCTTGGACTAAAAAAAATCAGTGAATAAATTCTATTGATGTCTCATTGGTATGGAAATAGCTGAAACTTGCAATCAGTTGTGCTGTACCAGATGCAACAATCTCATGTTTTCTTTAACACAAGTAATTATCTTTATGTTATCATAGATAAATGTTAGGCTTACAAGCATCAGCACCCTAACAGAGAGATAGTATTAGCTGAACATTATCTGTTGGTAATACAGTGGCTATTTTTCCTCAATGGTTTTGGTAAATCAGTTAATTTAGCTCCAACAGTGTTATACCAGGATGCTATGCCAAATTACACTAACTGAAGATTTGTCTCACCACATTTCTGAAGGGACATTGAGCTTGAATTAGTAACATCCTACTTAATTTTAAAGGTAGTAAACTGTTGTAAATTTAAGAAATTTCAGAGGTGCAAAATAGAATGGCATAGCAGTGTCCTCACTGCCCAAAGTTTCCATAGAGTTCCACTGAGGCAGTTCACTGCTTATACCTCTCTCAGTGACTGGGAGGCATAGCACAAATAAAAGGGATGATTTTAAACTCAATTTCAATCCAATTTCAGTAATAATTACCATTATTGCACATTACCCCAATCGCTTATAAAATTCTTGAAACCACCACCACCCTCCCCCCCCCCCCTTCAGGTCTTTTGTCTGGGTTTCTGAAATAAAGTAGGTTTAAAACATATTGGAAAAATCATGTTTTGCTCACTAGCATAAGACAATATAACTTGGTAAAGGAAGAAATGGTGTTGCCACAGAAAGAGAATTGCATTTTTGCTCTCGGATGCAGAATTTCCAAACTGAACCTGGACTTTGTATTGATTGTTTCTTCATTAAAGCATTAGACATCTTTAACAAATCACATTTTAAAGTATATTGGTTTTCCAATTAGAGTCCCAAGGAAGTAACTGATGCTTGGACAGAGTAGGTAATAAACAAGTAATATAAATTTAACCAAACAGGCTGAGGATATGCAGTCTCATCACTATCCCCCAAACCCTAGAAATTCCAATGAAAGACTAAAAATAGTGATCCAAGCCAGTTTATGAAAAGATCACAGAAATCCCAGAAGAGTCACATTTTCCCTTCACCTCCTTTGATTACATCCCCATGCATCACAGATTTTTAGACAGGATTTAAGCACTTCATTTTCCCTGTGAATTGGGAGAATTAATTAAGACAGCCAAGACAGCTTTCACACTCTTAATCTTGAAATGAAGAATATTATTAATGTCAGCGACTTCATATTTCCCTATCCGATGTATCATTCCTCCACATCCATTATATAAGTACTAAAAGAGTAATCCACAGAAAAACAGAAAGAAAGTTTAAAGAAGAAACATCACCTAAAGGTCCACGACAGGTAGCCGTGTGTCCCCAAACCCACAAGGCCCAGGAATGCCTCAGGCATCGTGGTCATCTCTAAGAGGCCAATTCAAACTCTTGCTCCACCCAAGCGATGCCAGCATCTTTCAGCTTAATTATTTGCTGAATCTGAATTGTGTGCGGGTGCCCAGGTGTTAGCACAGGAGGGCTGCAGGGGTGGCCTCTGTGAGAAGATGGCAGGAGCTGCCCCATGCTGGGGACAGCCAGTTCCAGCCATCTCTGCAATGAACCCACCACAGGACACAGCTGAGCCCACCAGCCAAGCTGGTGGTCCCTCTGAGAAAGCATGTTTAAGAAAGGGCAAAAAATGTGAGGAGAAAGGAGCGACACCGAGGGGCTGCTACAGACTGACCACAACCCTCACCCCCTGCACCACTCAGGGTAGGGGGAGAACAGAGGAACTTGGAGTAAAGGACTGAAGTCAAGCCTGGAAAATGTAGGAGGTTGAGGGAAGGTGGTGTTTTAATCTTTTTATCTTTGTTTCTCACTACCCAAATCTATTTTAATTGGCAATAAATTAAATTCATTTTCTTCCAAGTCGAGCCTATTTTGCCTATGGTGGTAACAGGCAAGCAATTATTTCCATGTCTTTATCTCAACCTATGAGCTTTTTTCATCCTATTTTCTGCCCCAGTCTTGTTGAGGAGGGGGAGTGAGAGAGCAGCTGAGTGGGCAGCTGGCAGCCAGCCAAGGTTAAGCCAGCACAGCACCCCAAGTGAATACCTGTCTGTCAGCCTCATTCTAGCAGGCTCTTGGCTATTTGAAACAAGTGGGTCTCTCTTCACTTTTTTATGATATTTGTTGCAAAGTCTTGGTTCCACTGGCATGTGAAAACACCTCATCAGTCTTTCAAGGAGAGAAAGACTTGTGGTTTTAAACAGGTAACAGTATCATTTTTGTACAAGTGCATGATTTCATTTATTTTGTAACTGTAATTTTTGTATTGGCTATTCTGCCAAAAGAAGTGAGGTGTTAGTTTCAGATGGAAGGCACAGTCTCATCTTCACAGACCCCAACCTGAGCAAATTTATCATTTAGTGAAATTTGCAATCCAAAGTACTGTCTAGGATCTCCATAAAGTCCTCAGCAGACTGCTGGAATTCCAGAAAAACAAACAATCAATCAACCTTCTGCATCCTAGAAAAAAATGGCAAAGAGCATAGCAGCCCCTTAAAAGAATTAGATATCCAAACGTGAGCTTTGCACTGCCCAAATTCAAAGACACATAACTTCTCTCTTAGGAAAGCCCGTGAACCAGTCCTGTTCTTTCTCACAAAATGCGCTGCTGGGAAAAGTTGGTTCATTTAAGAATCAGTAGGACCCATTAAACCCTTCCCATTGTGCTATAAAGTATAGACCCTATGTTCAGACATGTCCTTCAAGAGACTGGATAGGATTTTCTGAAGAGCAGATTTGGGAGCAGACTTAAGTTTTTCTGAAGGTATTCTGGCTTGTGCAAGCGCATAAATGTTATTTGCAACAGGGACTGAAACTCGACTACCTACCTCCAAGGTGAATATCCTAAAGCAGTAGACTGCTGGACCAAACTCTTTCTTCTTTCACCTTCCTAGCAAACATTTATTCTGGAAAGTCAAAAGTTGCACAAAGAAAACTGATTTCATCAAACCAGTTAAGGTATATTTGCTTGCTTACGTATTGGTAAAGCATAAAGTATTTTTCTGATGAAAGGGAATGAATTCTTCACAGCATGTACTTTTCTTCTAGGAAACTGAATTGTTCAAGTTCTATCTGGAATTTGTATGCATTATAGTCCTAGTAAGTCAATGTCGTTTACGGACCACATTTTTCCAAACCCTGTCCTTTATCTAGTAATATACTGAAGAAATAATGAATGCTTATTACTGTAGCATAAGGAGAGGATGTGTTAAAATCCAATCAGTCAGGTGAAGAATGTTAACATCCCAGGTAAATGATTTACTCTTTGCTTATAACAAATAAAAAGGTGGTGTTAGGCTTGCTCAGGGAACATCTAACAGACTAAACTGAAGCTGCTAACCTGGAAGGTATCTTCTTTGGGGATCCTAATGTGCCTAGATGTGAGATAGATAGAACCAAGGCATTGCACAATGTCAGGTTTCTGTATGCATGCTAGCAAAAGGAAATTTAATTGCTATATGGTGTTTTCTGGAAGAAAAAGATAATATAAGAGTTTAGGTATCAAAAGTTAAGCACACACAAACTTTCTCTGAAGGCTTTCAAAGGCTTTTACTTCTGATTTACCCCTGACTAGGTCAGGAACATAGATATAAAGTAGGCTGCTTCAGCAAGCACCAAAGTGTGAGTGAAAATTAGACTGGGACCACTTGAAGTGTCTTATATTTTGCTGTTTACTGGCTTCATGCTTGTATTTCAGAAGACAAAATGCCTCTTCATGGAATTTGTATATATCACTATTTTCTAATTATGTCTTTTTTTTTCATTTAAAAAAGGCAGGAAAGCCTTGAGGATTTCTTTTATCTTTTGCTACCTTGGCTTGTGGGTGAGCTTCATGCTAATTTCCCTTTCCCTTCTCTCATTTGTGATAGGGTGATGTTATCTCTCAGGACTAGGCCTCAGGAAGACTGCAGATCCAATTTTCTCAAAGTTTGAGAACGGTGGCATTACTAAAATACTGCAGTAGCTACCCTTTTAAAAGAACAATGTAAAGTGCAAAGAAAAACAATCTTTAGAGACTTTTAAGCCACTTTCACTCACACACAATCATTTGGAGCAATAAATCAGATTTAGCTTTTTCCAGGTTTGACGTTTCACTGGAAATCAGCTCAAATACCATTTCACCAGTCCAAAACGAAATACATTCAGTGTTAATTCCATTGCTGTGTTATAGATAACCAAATCTGACTAATGACCTCTTTTCTTAATACATGTAGCTACTGATGCTGTTACAGATGTTGTCATTATTGCCATGCATTACTTCCTTAGCATCTCATTCACTCTCTTTGAAAAGAGGCTGTATTGTGCTCAACTCTGGACTGGAGGGCAGTCCCTGAAGCTGAAAACCTAAGCAGAAGGAGCAGGGGAAGCACTCTACAAAGGAGTAAAACATCCGTCCCTAGGATGTATAGTCAGTCTCTAGGTCCTGAAAGTCATTTATGTCATCTGCATCCTAGTCAACACCCTACCCAAATACCCATTCCACTTTTTGTGATGAATCATCAGCTGAGCTCAAAAATTGCATGAAATGAGTACTTAATGTATCACATCACCCTTAGATAGAAATGCAGCAGTGTAATAAAGACAAGTTATCAGCTTCAACTGTGAATTTCCATGCTTTTGTGAAGAAAAAAACCACTATTATCCTAACATAACTATAGTTAATTTGTAAAGCTGTCAGACTGAAACATGCTGAAAGAAGATCCTAAAATTATTGCTTCTGATTAACTATTATGTGGCTATTATACATAATTGTTACACAGTGTTACGGTAAAAAAAAAACAAACTACACACACAAAAACCCCCAAACGAACGAACAAAAAACCACCCCAAAAATCCTCTCAGTGAAAACAAGTTTAAAGATTTTTTTTTTTCTATTTTGTCTCGGTAATGAAGGATTGCTTAAGATTGTAGAATAAGGTGAGGAATACATAGAATACTCAAAATATTTATGATGATAGAGATTTATACTTTAAACAGCAGGCAATCCTCATATAATCTGCTAATGCATATACTTCAGGTGCATCTGGACAGCTCAAGCAAGCAAGAAACATTTTTCTCACTTATCTCATGACACCAGAAGAAGGGTATAGCAGCTAAATTTTGAATTAAAAGTCATTGAATAACTAGATGTCTATTTTGTAAAAATAATTTTGATTTGAAATAGCACCTATTCACATTTGTCAAGCTAGATCAAGTAAACAGTCCTTTCAAAAAAGTGAATTATTCAGGTTTGACACCAATTCCACCCACACCTTCCAGTCACTCTTCAGGTCTATTTTAAACTGGGTATTTAATTCATATAATTTCTGCAACTTTTCACTTTGCAACTTTAACTGAGCTTGTGACAGTATGGCATAACTGGTGATGTCAGTAGTAAATGACTTGGTTAGCAAATTAAACCAAATGTTACAGGAGAACTTTTCGTGGTTACAGTTTGATGTTTAAAAGTAACCACTGAACGTTAACAAGTACCTAGTAAATCAGCCTTGAAAAATAGAATGAATCATAATTTCAGCCCATGAGAAGTATTTAGTTAAACAGACCCAAACTGTGCAAAAGGTAATGACATGATAGGTGGAGGTATTCAAACATCAGAGTAGTTCTTACAATAAGGGCACTGATTTGGGTGATGCAGCTGTTTTCTTGGGGGGAGAACTGCTAAATGAGCTTAGTGAATAAACAAACTCAGGTCACTGAAGTTAATAGTCATGCTTTTTACATGTATAGACTAGGTTAAATTCTTTTGATAGAAGGAGGGAGAGAGGGTGGTAACACACCAACATTTACTTTTCAAGAATATTCTATAATATTTCTCTCACATCTGCTATTTCCAGAAATAATTCTGTCAATAGCAGGCATTTTCTAGGTATTCGAAAAAAAGCTTAAGCCAGACTTATCAATGGAAAAAGAAAATAAATTTTTTGGCAACTTAACTTCAAACTTAACTTTCAGAGATTTAGAAGGTTGCAGCCAGTGCTGCAAATGTGACAGAGAGATTAATTCATTTGCAATCAAGTACTCCTCTATGTTCCCTCAGGCTAAGACTTAGTCTGTTGCTTTTCAGCAAAAGGGATATAACACATTCTGTGTTATTTGAGAAAAACAGAACTGATAAATCAGTTTGGGAGGGTATTGAATACTGAAAATCATATAGCTTGATATCCAGTAGCCCTTCCCTTTGTCCAACATGTTTTCCTTTTGCATTTAAGACAATTACTGATTATAAAGTTTGGGAATAATCTGGATAAATGTTATACTAGGGAAAATTAGCCCAATTAAGAATAAAAGGATGGGTACAACTAGGAGTTCATCAGCATGTTCAGAATAAAAATATTTTTGCTTTCAGAGATCTAGATGCCAAAAATGTGCTGACATTTCCTCTGTCAGCTGGGGAATAGCACAGAATAACTTTCTTATTGACAAAAGTCTGGTATGCTTTATCTGAATTTTCATATTTTTGACTGATGTTATTATCATTATACTATTCATTGTTTATTATTGCAACACTTTTTACTCTTGTAGTCTCACAGAAAAACCTGAAACAGCATATACATACATACACACACTGTGCATGGAGTGCTAATTAAAGCTCTATTTATATCCATCCAACTGTTCTCTCTGTCAACCATTTTCTTTAATATTCATTTAATATTTTGGTGGAATACAGTGCTTTTGTTCAGACTGTTAATAAGGATGAAAAAGTATCTTCACACTCACTGGCATGCAAGTGTCCATGGTCAGGAATTTTGACCCAGTGCACCAAGAGAACAAGAGACACTGGTCTATATAAGCATCAGTCATAATTATTGTACTATCTCTTTCCTAGACATAACAGCCAGGATCATTTTACCAAAACTTAATTTATAATTCCTTACCTGACTTCTGTTCTTGCAGGGATCCTAAGAAATGTTTTAGCTAGCTATCAAAACCAAGCTGTTTCAGAATGACAAGCAAAGAAGCAGAATAATGATATTGGTTTGAAACAACAAGCCATCTTCAAGAATTTGCTTTTACTGATAGGGACAAGCAGCAAGCATATCACAGGATGCTTGTGAAAAACTTGTGGTAAGCAAGTAAGAAGGTCAGAAAATGAGAGAAACGTACAAATCCTGGAAGTCAGACTGGAAAAGACAATAGGAAACTCAAGAGACCCAAAGTACAATTCCCATGAGATACTGAAGGGCCACATCCAATTATTTTAAAGGAAATTATTTAGGTTTCAGAAATAAAGGGCTTATACAATGCATTTAAGAGCACTCATTTATAGGCATTGATGTTGGCCTTGGCCAGAGTTTAAGAGTTTAATATTTTAACCCTGATAGTGTTTCTTCTCATTTATACACTAGAGGAAGAAATTCCAAGGGCTGATTTGATTTTGCTACTAGTCTTCTTAATGGAAGACTGCCTCATATTTCTAAGTAATGAAACTTACGGTATAAGTCTTGCCATCTAAATTTGGCCCACTAAAAGAGAACTTTCTGGTCCAAGCTAATCAGCCAGTCTGTCACTACAGTCAGGAGAGAGAGTTTTCATTGTAATGATGACTTACTCTATTTATTGTATGCCCTTATTTCAGTATTAAGTGGATTGACTTCAAAAAGATTCTCTTTCTCTCAGCACTGACTATATAGAGAACTCAGATGGTTCCCTTACTCTAGGTATCTGCTTTTTAGCTGTCTAAAATGCACAGGAATAAACCTCACCCCATGTAACTGAAAGCTTTGAACTACTGTCTTTTTTCGTGCAGCAATTCACAATGCTTGTATATAACCAAACAGAAAAGGCATTGTCACATCCAAAAATCTTTTCAATCTGCCATTTTTATCTTTCTACAATGAAGTTTTATATCACTAGTAGAAGCCACTTCTCACCGCTGTTAAACAAAAGGCTGAAAGCTTATTCAATGTTTCTCAAGGCAAACTCAATGGATACCACAATATGAGTCATAAAATTTACTATTTTGTGAAACTTCTTTGTATGAGTTGGATCTTTCCTAAATTCAAAGTTACTTTTCATGTACTGAGATTTGGGCCTCTGGGGCATTTGCAGCCTGGAGGGTAGAAGAGGGATATGGAAGATTTGCCTTGCTTCACTGCTTCCCTCTCATTTATTTCAAGAAGACTCACAACTGGGTCTGTTCCCTGTTTGTTCGCTGTAGTGTAGTGCTCTTGAAACATCTGCCAGAGCTACAAATTTTGGAGTGTCAGACTTTGATTCGTGCCTATATATTGTGTTAAACCCTTCATGCACTGGCTTGTGTAATCCTTTCATCACTTTAGCACAGTCCTGCTTTTTTCCTATAGTGTGTTAACTCGTATGCTAGTGCAGCATTTCAGATCTGGTCCTTGACCATTCCTCTCAGAGGGATAATTATGAACCACGAAAGCATAAACTCATTTTCACACATCACAATTTGAGGGAATAGGAATTATAATCCCTCTTTAGAAATGGCAATTCATGTAACATCCTGAAAGTAATGGACAAAAATAGTGAAATAGGACAACGCTGGCATTTAGTAGTTTGATAGCTTTTTTCTTTAACTGTTTCTGGAGGCTAATCTCAAAATATTTAAATTAGTTTTGTGATGAGTTTTTATTAAAAAAAAAAAAGGGGGGGGGGGGGCACCTCTATCATTACTTATTCTACCACTGTTACTCACACCAATTAGGAGCACCTCCAGCTGAGATACCATGACAGGCTGATGTGCCAAAAGAGAGTACCAAAATGAGACTGATATCCCAACCATACAGTCTGCATCTTTTTCAGTGAACTCCCTCCAAGTGTAGCAGAGCTCTTGCCCCTAGATTGTGGCAGCAACATGTGTCACCTACATTCAACATCATCCTGACAGAGAGCTAAGACCCCAGTAGAAAAAGTAGTGCTTGGAAAACAACTACTTTACAGTCCTCAGAACTGAAACTCCTAATTTAATCAATAAAAGGGGTGCATCACAAGCATCAGCAGTGAAAACTTGTATCAATATCTTCTCATTTCAGTCTTGGAGGGATATAATCTAAGCAAGTTAGATTGCTTATACATTGGCTTTTACCAATAATGTTATAGAGATGTAAGAACAGAAACCACCTAGGCTTTTCAGGAGACAAAGTGTTAGTTTCCATAACAGAAATAGAGTATTTAACTTATCATAAATCAGTGTGGGATCATTAGCAGAAGTATAGAATGTCTTCTCTTTAATAACAACATTAACTTTATAATAGAAAATAGAGAGACTTAACTCTGTAGAACACCTACCAGTGAGGTTCAAAATGTTCAAATGCTGTTTCAGCACCAAAGGTAACAGATAGTGAAGTCTAGGAGGTTTTCAGGGTACTTTTTTCTGTGTTAATCAGAATGGATCTGTAGGGTTGACCAAAAACATTCTTTAGAAAGCAGTTATTAAAAAAGAAATTGAAAGCAATATTGCTGATTTAAAAATAAAACTTTCAGAGACAGTTTATTAAAAAATATTCAGCTAAGTCTAATTCTTTGCTGCTCTTTTCCCATACAAAGCATAGTATTTACCCCGTATCAAATACACTTGAGAACAAGCCCAACTTTTGGTTTTCTTTGCTGCAGCAAAGTGTAAGAAAGTCTCAGAAATACTTGGTAAAAATCATGCTGATTTCAATAACAGACTTACACTTTTTTTTTATATTGATTAACTACATATTTGTTAATATTTATCTTTATTCACTCATAAATTTGTAATAGTAATATTATGGCCTAGTTCCCCAGGTGCTGTAATGTAGACCTGATGTTTTAAGAGAATTCAGACAAATAGAATTTATGATCCTATGATTCTATGAAATTTTGCAACTTCTACTACCAGAGGATCTGGCCTAGAATTAATTGACCTTCTTTGTAAGTATAAGGCTATGCATTAATAAAGTTGACAGATCATTACTTTTTGGAAAACAAGCTTTTCTCCTCTTTGACCTACCATCCACTAAATGTGATGGTTTTCTTACTCCTTGATTTTTTTGTTTAAATTCTGCATACATATAGCTGATGCTTTTGGGTGTAATATTGGCATAACTTTAAAGTGTTATACAGGTCCTATTTGTCTCTATTCACTAGATAAAGTTCACAGACAAAACTAAAAATTCTAGTACTTCTGGGGACTGATGCACTAGACTATATATAAACATTAATATAAGAATGCCATTAATAACATTATGCAGTCCTTTTTCTTTTAAAATCTACTCATTATCACAATATTCCTCAAGAATATATTTTACTGAATATAAAATCCACTTTCAGAGACATCATCTTGCTCTATGGATAGAAAATTAAATGTCACAGTCAATCTTGTCTTATTATATTTTCCATTTTAAATAGAATTATAGTATGGCTATTGAATGAGATAACTTATTTTCAGTATTGATTATCAGCTGAGACCCTACAGATAACATTGTTGTTACCAATACTAGTAGTACAACAACTATAATTTTTGTGTGCAACACAGTGCCATCAAGAAGCCCAACTGATACAAAGATACAGCATTAGGAACTGCAGCTCCTTAAAGTGAAAGACAACTTACAACTCCAAAGTGTTTTCAATCCGAGCAAATAAGGTTGGAAAGCTCCTACAGCAAGTGAAATCCCAGCATCACTAATATCAAAGAATTTCACTTACTTAGTTCAGTGAAAGAACTGATGCAAGTCAGTTTCATGCATTCAGAAGATACTTGGTTTAGGTACAAAATCACAGGCAGCAAAAGATTTGACAGGTCTCCAACATCAGACTGCAAATTTTGAACTGGGGACCCAAATCGGGAAATAACTTCCTAAGTTTTATCTAAATCCCTCTGTAGATCTAACATTTGTAGATAAGGGTATGTGGCATGTGAGAGCATCTGGTTCATTAGGTTATTTGGTTAAGCACTATTCAGTATAAAAGAGAAATAAAAAATAACAAGAAAAGTGATAAATTAAACACATAGATGCACAAATATTAATGAGCAGGTGATAACGGAGACATTAACAAAGACCACAACTCTTGGCACTGATTGAAGGATGATTAAAGGAAATAATTGGGTGTAGCCTTGAAGAGAGTCAGCCTGAACTTTGCAATTGAAAAAAAGGAGGAAACGTGACTCTCATGAGTACTACGGGGTATTTGAGGGGGTTTCTGGGACTGTGTGAAACTTAGTATAGGATTTCAGAAGGGTCTTGTGGGATTATGAAGAACTTCCTATGGGATGTTTAGGGGAAGAGCCAAAGGAAGGGGAATGGTCAGGCTGGACTGGGGAGGAAAAAGCATGGGAAAAATCAAAAGGGGCATGGGTGGAAATGTCTGCTCATATGTTAGCAGGCTGAGAGTCAGTACACTTGTCTGAGCCATGTGCCTGATCACTGCAGTCTATCCTCTTATAATTAAATCCTACATTTATCTTTTTTTTTTTATATATAATGTCAATCTTTCTCTTATGTGGTTATGTAAGGTTGCTGCAAGGTCTAAACTCCAGCTATTGGAGAATCGGTGATGGATCACAATGCCCCTAGGTTTAGTTGCCAGCAGCTGGAGGGACAGGGTGTGTGTTTGTAGATCTGTTGAAAAGTCTAAAAGTACCCAGAAGAGAAACTGTGGACCGCAGTTCCCGTAGGTATAAGCAACAGAAGAAACCAAGGGGTGCGGGGGTCTGAGTGCCAGCAGTGGGAGAAGGAGCTGTGGGTCGGAGTGACAGTAAATCTGGTGCTGGGAGAGAGGAGAGCATGCATGTGTATATATGTGAGAGGTCTAAGTGCCAGCAATTGGAGAGACCTGGGTGCTGTTTTTATTTGCCTAGTGCATGTAATTCTGTGTGAGCGTGTGTTTATGTGTAATTCACTAGCAAAGTCCAAGGTGGACTAGTCCTCAGGCAGCAGGAGACCTGCAGCAAGACCCAAGGTCTGAGCCAGTTAAGGCTGCTCAGTCTGGGCATGGATATTAGATGGATATAGGGACCACGCTAACGTTCAAGGGATCTGTGAACATGGATGTGCTTGTGAGTCTAGAGAGTCAGGTCGTACATGTTTTCACTAATGAACTTCAGTCCTAACCAGCAGGAGAAGAACAACAGGATGAGGCTGTCTAAGAGCCCTGGCAGTGTCATACCTGGGTACTGCTAAAGGCATTGCTCCATCTGTGGCAGCCGTGTGGGTGGCCTCGGGAAGGGAGGAATCCCCAGGTCCTGGAGTCTGCTGGGCTCAGCAGGTCTCACAGCATCCTTAATAGGCTTAGATTTAGCCTCCCCCCCCGCCCGGGATCTTTGTTTAGTGAGAATATCTGCATAACATCACTTCATATAAAAATGTATACAGAATAGAATTTTTTCCAAAAGCAAGATACAAATCCAAAGAAAAAACTGAAATCACTTAATGAAAAATTGCTTATTGCAAGGCTTCTTAAAGCAATGCTAAAGATAGAGTGACCTATCACCAGTATCTATAAGTACAGTTTAGCTTTTTTGAAATGCCAAATATTTCAATTTAATCTATCAATTTATTATCAATTATTCTAATTTATTTAATCTTTAATCTGTCATCCCAGTAAGCAAGACTCAGAATGCAAAAGATAAAATCACTAACTAATTACTTCTGGAAGGAAAAGTGGTATTTTTTTGGAACTACATGAATGTTTTGGCTTCCCATTTCATCTGGGCAGACTTGGGTGCTTAAGAAAAAAAACCTGGTTGCCTGTGATAAATATTGAATTCTTGGACACTAACAGAGTACTCAAGGATTCAGAGCATTTAATTTATATCTTGATGAAAATCGGCAATGTGTAGCTTGTTCTGTTGTGGTTTTGAACATTTAAAAAGGGAACTTAAAAGGATTAAGTCTCTCAGCTGCAGAGTACGACTTCATAAAGTTCCAGTAAATGTATTTAAATTAAAGACATTTATCAAGCAGAGTAATTTCTAACTGATATTTTGAACACCCCATATATTAATTGCAGGGCACTAGTTCAGACATCAACTGACAATAGTTTGATTAACTTTTTGAGAAACACGCTCATTTTATACAGTATATTAAATCAATTGTTTCATTCTGAGGAGGGACAAAATGTCATCATGAAACAATTAGGTTGTAAGTGATGAAATAAATTGATCAAGAATGTATTTGATCATAAACCCTCATCTTTCATTATATATTGAAGAAATATTGCCAGTGGCCATAGTAATTCATTATGGACATGGTATTAGTTTTGATTTGGAAAGGGCTGTGACGTATCATTTCCTTAAAATTTTACATTTTTCTAGAAAGAAGAAACAGTTTGCATTGATGAATATTCCCTTGGGATTGTGCCTAGCATATTTGGAGTAATACGATTTATTTATTTGATTAATTTAGTCAAACAAAGCAGATTCAACGTTACAAAAGAGGCTGGGACTTAATACTCATTAACCTCAAGCATCAATCAATCATTTCAGAAAGGACACTTTAAATTGTCACTCCCTGATCTCATAAGGTACCGACATCCAAGGGTATGAATTAGACTAACAAGCCTGTGTGTAAGCTGGATTCAGTACTGTGACTTTTACGAACCAGTCCGTGGTGTTCAAGGCCAGGTTGGATGGGGCTTTGAGCAACCAATCTACTGAAGGATTGGACTAGATGATCTTTAAAGCTTCCTTCCAACCCAAACTGTTCTAGAAGTCTATAATAATGCTGGAGTCCCAGCTTCAAATGCCACCTCTGCCTCTAGACAGCGAGTCCTAGAGTCCTGCCTGCTCCTGCAGAATCAGTGTCAAAATACAAATCACGTCAGCATGTTGTAGCTATGCTATGGCATGCAATAGATCCTTGAAGAACAGCCTTGCCTTCTATAGTTTCTGTCTAGCCTAGCCTCCCCGGATAGCATAAAGAAGTAGTAGTTTAAAAGTAGTAATAGTTTAAAAGAAACAAATCTGGGAGAGAAAATGACAATCTTACTTTTCATATTTGTTCTGAACAGTTACTAGTTGCTTAATATTAATAAGTTACATTCATCCTACTTAAATTTAGTCTGTTGACTAAAGCAGAAACAAAACAAAGCCATTTATATCCATTAATCAGCAGTATCATATTATAGTTTCCTAAGACTTACCGCAATGCCACTTTCAACTTGCAGTTTTAATCCAAATATCTCAAATGTCTTTATGAACAGTTATATTTAGATACAGCGTTACCTTTATGTTTTCTAAGTTTAGAGCTTACAAGAGGAAAATTAAATAGGTTAACCATTACTTGCCAGAATTCCTCCATGAGATGTGATGCCAGTGCCAACGTGCAGTACTTAAGAGTATGAGGATTCCTACAGCTAAAGGAATTGAAGGTTCCTGGCACTGAGCTGATGGAGTCATGTTACCCCAGAGGAATGTGAAATAATGAGAAGTCCAAATAACATTAGGTTTCTTTTATATCCCAGAGTAAAGGAGACTACAGAGATTAGAAAACTATAAGAAGAAATGGGAGACAAAATTTGGTTTTAATAGAGACACTGAACACAGTCCAAATGTAAATTTAGGGGCTATATTCAACCATTTCGCAGCATCAGTTGGTTCAATAGGAGCATGAACCTGCCTGGTTCCCATCTCAAAGTGTCATGTCCCAATTTCTCAGTACAATGACTCAGGTTTGCAGATTCCCAGGTCAGGATTAAGATGAAACAACAGCAGGGGGATCCTTTAACTCACAAAACTCAATTGTTATTTGCTCACCACAAGAACTGGCATGCGCACCACAACAACTCGTATAAAACTACATCAGTAAACTGTGTGACATGTGCTAACCCTACATCTCCAAACATACACTACAAACCTTGCTTATTTGGGAATCAGTTCAGGGCAGACGATAAGGCGAGCCCTCCCGTTGGGTCAGGAGGTTCAGAGCAGACCCCCTTCCTTCCAGACTCCTTCTCAGAGAGGGATGACAAAAAAAAAAAAAAAAAAAAAAAAAAGAGAACTATTTCACCAGTCCTGGGTCCAGCATCAGTCCCATCAGCCAAGGGGTCCACTCCCAGTAGGCTTGTACACAATATGGGGCTTCAGTTCGTGTACTTTTAGCGTCCTTGCCCCTCCTTTGGGCGGGCACTCAAACTCATTAGGCTAATTAGGTGTCATGAGGCTAATCAGGTTTGTGAGCCTTTGGGCCTGGGGATCGTTTGGGGAGTAGCTTCCCTTTCACTGCAGGGTGAGGTGCCCTGCTCAGCACATCAGCTGATGGGTGCTGATGGGTGCTGATGGGTGCTGATGGGTGCTGATCAGCTTCTTTGCACCTGTGGCTCTTTGCTAGGCAGAGTTCCTTGTTATGCAGAATCAGTCCTTAAGCAGAACTTGCCCCACCACAATGTCTGAGGCATTAACTCGTTCAGGCTCTGACACAAAGACAGTCTTGAAAGTGCGAAAGGATAGAACCACCTGATTCCCAGACGTGCATAACCCTGTATCTTTCTCATTAATGTTAGCAGACGTTAATGAGTGACCAGAGAGAAACCAAAGTGTCCCACGAGGAACACATGCTCCCACAACTGTAGCAGAGGAACAGAAGGCAGGAACTTATGGAGGTACCCCATTTCATTGATGAAAGACTCAGGCCACAATTACCACAGAATTAGAAAGGTTATCAAGCCTCACACCCTGCTGCTGACAGTGACCGTGTCATACAATCATTTTCATAAACTGACCAAGTTCTATCTTCAAAATATGTTAGCTTTTTCTATCATTCCTCCTGGAAAACTGTTCCCCACTCTGAGCATCTTTTTGCACAAATAAAAACAAAGAACATTTAATAAGCAGTTTCCCAGATAGATTAACATCCCATTTTTCACGCCTTTCAAGAATCTGTCTAATTAATCGGACTTAACTTTCCTGGAAAATTTAAATGCTGAGAGTTAAGTTGAAGATGTTTTAAGTGCATGCCTATTTCTATTTTGATGTTTTATCTCTATAAATACCATTTGCTTCTCAGGTTAGAACTGGCATCTCATATATATTGTCCATCACCTTCCACTGGCATCCACCACTTAAAGCTACAGCCCTTATATCACATTTCTCTTTACCACACCAAGCAATGCGAGTCATAGATTTCCATGCAATACATAACACACTAGAGTTATCCCAAAGAGGTGAAGGAAGGAAATATCTGAAACACATCCATAAAAAAATTCATATTTCTAGTTGATGAGGAACAAAAACTGTTTTAAAACCTTCATAATTCTGGAAGATTTAGATTGTCTAGAACTGCTGTAGTAGTTAGTAGAGGAATTGTTCACAATAAGAGATTGGTAAGTTTGTAACACAGTTTGTGGAGGTGTTTCTGCTGAGCAAGCAGCAACTTAATAAATGTAACTAGTAATAACATTTCACGTGCTGCTAGTCAATTTTGCATCTTCTCTTCAAATAGTCATTCCATAGACTAAATTATATTTGTGAATATGAACCTTTGCTTTCTAACTACCATTACAGAAAATCACATCAATTATAGCATCCACAATGAACTTGGTGAAGTTCATTGAAGAAGAAACTCTAAACAATTCCTATAGGTACATATTTGTATTGCCCTCTCTAATCAAATGTAGCTGGCAGTACCATTAATTTATTTCAAGAATAGAAAATGATCATATTACTTAAAGTAAAGAAAGGCAGTGATGGGCTTTCATTTCAATGCTAACGGCCTCGGATATTTTACAGAGATAAAAGGCAGGTAATACAAAATCCTAAAAGGGAAATAAACTAATTCATTTTATTACAGAAGCCTGCAATTAAGAGGAAAATAAAAGGTGTTGTAACATACAAACACCTTCCAAAAACAGCCAGAATGGACCAGGAGATGAAAATGGACCACCATTCATTGGTACAGAGGCAGGTTCTCCCGTCACGCAGCGTGGCACCATGTGATACGGAGAAGCTGTAACTTGCTGGTGGAAAATTTGTCCACTTCTTACATGAATAACAACAAATTTACCTAGCTGTCAGGAACAGGGTTTAGCACCAGGATATCAATATGTCCTTGGGACATGCTGCTGACAGCAATCCTAGGAGGCCTTTGTCAACCGGGTGCCAGAAAAACTGTCCAAACAAAAGTCCTTGGTGTTTTAAACTTGTGAAGCTATCAGAAGGCCTGCTCACATTCCCTTAAATTGTTTCACAACCGTCTCTGTTCTTCATTTACCATCACAGTTTTGTAGACTTAGAAATTACTTTTCCCAATCAGCTGCTGATCCTTACTTGCTATTGTCCCAGCTCTAGCATTTAGGACAATTAGGGCTATTTGGCAGACCAGTTCTGGTGACAATGTGCTTCATTATCATGAAAGCAATGATGATGTCATGAGCGTTGAATTCGAACATTACTGAAAGAATCAGACAAAACATAGAGATATTTAATCAGCAATGAGGAGCAAAGTAATTGAGAAAAAGATACAATGTCTTCAAATGAGGCTTAGAAATTGCATTTTATTTTCTAAAAAGTATACTGGAGTGCAGAATTACCCATTAAATACAAACCCAGGGGACACATCCCCTGCAGTTGATCTGCACAGACAAGTAAAAACAGTGCAGTCTGACAATGAATTTCTAATCAGTGACCTGACAGTTTGTTTCTTACTTGTCGCAGATGTTTTGTGTAGCATTTTCTGCATATTAAAGATCATCTGTGTCTCTGATTTTGCATATATTAATAAAAAAAGTTTAGCCTACTGCATATAAGAATGGAACTTCTGAAGGAGTGAAGTGCAGCAGGGAAACTGAACATGTATACCTGTTGTCTTGCCAAAGGCCTTTTCCTACATTACTGATTAGGAATAACCCAAATCTCTTTTACACAACTAGCTTTTACTCTTCTATTATATGACCCCCTTTCAGTCAGGAGAATAAAGCTAAAACTTCTAACTGCAGTGAGCTAGTCCTCGTTCTTGGTTTGGCAAGGAAACCCCTATGGGTTTACCTAAAACAAATCCAGACCTGCTGGTTTCTGTTAAGGCTGAAATCTTAATAAATACTTCCAGCACACTTTCTAAAGAAGATACCTGTCCCTACGAGACCACAGAACACATTATGAGTGAAGAATCACCCAGAAATAATTAGGTAGCACTGTGAACCATCTATCTGAGTTCATCCTGCACTGCTGCCTCAGTCTAAGGCAAATTTTTCTGTTTCAGATGCTAAAAAGAGCCTGTGCCCAAAAGTGACATTCTTTGTTAGGCCATCCTATTTGTGTGAAAAGAAAAATATGTCCCTTCTCCCTACAAACCATACATCTCTTCATTTTTTATACTTCCATGGGTACAATACTACCTCTATTATATAATTTTTCAAACACAGAATTAGATTCACAACAATGATTAATAAACCAGTTGTTTCTTTCAGTGGATAAATGTAATCGTTAGAGTACAGTGCCACTTGCAAAAATCCAGAATGATCTTCAGAGTGCCTGAAGTCTTATCTTTCTTTTGCTAGAGAAGTTCCCTAAGCTTTAAAATTTCTTCTAGTGAAGATAAACACAACAGCATTTTCATATTCATGCCCATTTAATGCTTATATGCCATTATAATTTATGTACATTTTTTGCTCTATCTTGTAAGATGACATCAGGCAGGTGTACTGAAGGTACTAGTCCATACTTTAATAGAAGAGGGGCAAAACTAAGTTGATATATAGAAGAAACAGTTATGTTTAAGTACCTCTTCCAGCCTTATCTGATACCTCTCAGGTGAGTGCAAATTATTCAGCAGATTATTTTCTATTGGTAAAAAGATTTCTCTTCCATTTTCTGAAAGATCACTAAAGTTCAGGGTGATGTTTGTCAGTCCCAGGGAGAAACAAGAATCCCAAACGGACTAGATTTAATACCTCTAGGTCCTGTAAAGGCAAAGACAGACAATTATTGCCCTTGGATTCCCAGTTCTTACTGCTTGATATTAAGCAGTTCCCTGCGATTCTTACTAGTTTTTGTAAAACTTATTCTCTAGCCATAAAAAATCCAGGTAAGGAAAAGGAAGCCATAAGACAAGGAGAATCAGTAAGCATAAATTCAAACTAACAAGAGCCTGGTTGGAGGCTCTGTCCTGCAAGGAATAGTTTTAGTGTATGCTACAATCATTAAAGGCCATTTAACCTGTAAATCTATTTACTTTAAATGCATTTGCATTATATGCTTAGCTGATTCAATGCACTCAGGGCTCCCTCAACTGCATTCGGAGAGTAAGCTGCAATAGTGAGTTGCATAGTATGGAGTTTACCGTTTCAAAGGTCTATATTTCAAAAATGGGACTAGCTTCATGTGAGACAGGTACAGTGGTTTCCTTATCCTGCCCCCATTGCAGGAATGGTCGAGGTGCTTAAAAACACAAGATGAATTGTCACAAATTATTGCCCAATATTTTAAGGTGAGCTGAAATTGTTATTAATTTACTTTCACATGCCATTGCAGTATTCCAAGGAATCTATATTTGCTTTTGAACCAGACCCTCTATTCCACCTTGTAAGCTATCATCTGTTCCTTTATTCTCAACATGTATGTGGCATTTGGACCACAACTCTACCATCTGTGTTAGTTGTGCTAAACAGCTCCCCATGGGTCCTTGGCCAAGTGCTGCAGAAAGTTGATGGCCTTTTTGCTAAAGCCCATGCCCTTCAGGGTAGATCCCATTCAATATTGCAAGAGTGCTCCATGGAGTGAGCACTAGCCTCTCATTCTTTTTATTTAGACTTTATTCAGGCTTGTGTTAACCCCAACAGTATGAATCTCCACTGCCAGCTCAACTGGGAAGTCGTAAGCCCTGTTAAGGTATTTTTAGAGAATTGCAACAAGCAAAAGCATCCAAACCCAGCGCAGATCACAGTCATATTGTATTTGGAACTTCCATCAGTCACAGAAAATGCTCTGGTCTAGCCTGATTTTCTCTGCCTTGAAAGTGTTTGGTTCATACTTGGAGCAGAGCTTGGATGTGAAGTAACGTATAATGGGGACAACTGGAGGACCAAGACCACAACCTAGCTAATGAACAGAATGCATGTGAGCCTGATAGAACAGGTTCTCCCAGATGAGACTAAGAAAACGTCCTGATCTTTTGATGTGCAACTTGTTTTTGTCGAAGTGAAAGGTATTACGCTTTGCAGCTGTTTGTTTTTATGTTGTTTGCTCTTTTCTCAAATGTTCCTTAAATGCCTCTGTCACTTCCAATTATATCTTCCTTTTTCAGATATAACTCTTATTCTGAGGTTTTCTACTTAATTTGAATAGCCTTAACATCAATTCTTGAAAGGCCATACTTACTCAGGTATGGTCAATTTAGCCTTTTAAAAGTTTTCTCCGCTAGAATATAACTCGACTTTATTTATAATAGAAGTGTGAGCGTAATGCGAATTTCCCAACCGGGAGCAAGGCAGACGGAGCGTTCTAAAAGCCTGATCTCGAGCAGTTGCGGTTGCGTTAATGGCTCGTTCCTCTCCCCGCTTTGTTAGGTGCAGGTGCCTCAGAGGCAGGCTGTGGGCAGTGGGGGTAAGCCTGTCTGAGAGCAGCCTGACCTGCCAGGCGTGCAGCGCCCTACAAATTCTGGAGGCCCTGGGTCCCATCCTGCAGCTGCGCTTCGCAAAGCAAGCACGTCTCCTCTTGAGGGGCTCCTTCCCAGACAGTCTAGGCATGGCCAGCGGCACCCAAAATATAGCTGGCTTCACACAGGTGTGCGTTTGCAAAATCATTAAGGCAGAAGAATTCTGCGAGTCAAGAAGCAGACCCGGTCTTAGGAAACCACCTTTCTGTGCATCAATCCTTTAGAAGTCCTGTTTCCTAATTTTTGCCATTTTTTAAAGTTAATACCTGTATTTAAGTCTTTTTTAGATGTATTTAAGTCTGCTTTCTATTGCTGTGTGTCATTCAGAATGGTTCTTACATCCAAACAATACACTTACACATTTTACAGCCATCTCAATAAATGGATAGAAATATACTTCCAGCTATAAATAAGAAGGTGCTACAGTCATTAAATAACTTGGTAGAGGAATGCTATTATTTCTGTCAGTTTTCTTACATGTATAGGAAGACAGAAACTATTACCATTATCTGTGAGAAAAAGAACTTCTCCCAGTGGCAGTTCCATTTGGTTTAGCAACAGTATACACAAATTAAGTTACTACCTTAACTGCAGTACATACCAAATACCCATAAATGACATAGAAGCACCCAATATATCCTTGCATATATCAAAATATGTATCAGTTTTTGAAGGCAAGACTTTTTGGTGATGCACAGGACTGGCAATGTGACCAGCAAGGACAGATATTCTTTCAAATTGTATTACTGGTTAAATAGGATCAAGCAGAGGCACTTTGGAGTCGCTCAGTTGAGGCCCCTGGTCTATAAGCAATAAGATTTCTTTTAGAACCATATCAAGCTCCATTTTAAAAGGTTTCAAAATGTTATTTTTTTAAGGTTTTACCAGGACCTCGCTGCCCAGATAATTCTTTAAATCCAGATTAAATATATCCATGATCAGCGCTGCTTTTCTTAGGTAAACCCCAGCCTCTCTTAAGTAAATGCTTACGAAATAAGCCTATGTAAAACTTATTAATAGGACACATTGAATATTAGATTATGCTGTGATAAATTGTATAGTGCCATATAAATAATGTCAATACATCATATGATCTTGCAGTATGCCATACTAACATCATTGCTACTTTATATGCTATCATTACTGCAATAGAAAATCCTTTATATATAATCAAAATGCAAAAATTAAAACATATATCTGAATAGGAAATCTGTAAAGCATTCTAGTTTGAAATAATTTTCTGTAGGAAATTCCAAATATGTAATTTTGTTCTGACTTGGCATGAAAGTAAGTTCTGAACTGTTGAGTAGAAAATGTAATTATGAGTTTCAAACAGTTCTGAAGGAGAATAATTAATCTTTTTTTTCTTTTTTTCTCTTTTTCCAGTAAAGAAAGGCTTAATAAGTTGCAATGTCAGGGTTGCAGTAGAAGCAGTAATGTGACTCAGTTACCATTTTTCATAAGCAAGAGGGATATAGCTTTTGAGTAAGACAAAGGCCTAAATGTCCTCCACCAAACTATTTTGTTGTTAGTCCATAAACCAAATATATACTAAGCTGAAATAAATGGTGGATTCTTGACATAGTCAACATAAACCTCACAAAAAATTATTTAAAAATTAATCAGGCAAAAATACAAAACATTTTTTGAAGTTGGTAAGCTTGCTTTTGAAATAACCTTCCAGATCAGTAGCTCAGAAACTCAATATTTTAACACAATGCACCGTAAAAATGTAATATTCCTAAATCTCATCACCGAAAACTGCCACTGAAATCTCTGGATGCCTTGGGTCAAAGGAAAAAGTGATAAAAGTGGTAGAATGGAACAAGTAATAAACTTCTTGCCTACATATAGCCAAAGTAACAGAACAAAATATTCAACAATAGAGAAAATCCCTGTGAGACAGCAGAAAAAAACACAGCACCTTAACGCTAACCAGTGTATCTGTACAGAACTACGACGAATAAAATTTGTGTCAAGCTGAAGCAAAATACAAAGTCCTAACAAATGGCTGTGACACAGAACTATTTAGACAGTGTGCTTATTGTTTACACACTTTTCTGTGAGTTAGAAGACTCTTTATGTTAAAATACAGCTATGGGTTTTATGCTACTTCAGAAAACACTAATTTGAGCTTTGCCAGCAAGTTACTGTGCAAAGAATCTTACTGAAAATCAATAACTGATTTTGCAGTTAGTATGTTATGATCATAGTCTTGAAGGTATTCCTGGATTTCCACTCACTTTTGTTTTTTTAAAACTTGTGGTTTTTAAAAAAATTTTAAACACAAGTATTTCAATCACAAGTATATTTAAACACAAGTATACTTAACAAGAGATTTAGGAATGTACTTTTCAGTTGGACAGTATTATCCAATCTGTTCCCAAGGCCCCGACTGAGCGGGGACTCTTAAGCACCTGCCAGTGGGACCAGCTTAAAATAAGTACATTCTTAAATACCTTGCTGAACTAGCATTTCAATTACTACACATTAGTAAACGTTAGCAAACGTAGCTGCTCTACTTTATTATAGAGTAGAACCCTTTCAGTTTTGGGAGAAAGCGATTTTTGGGGGTCCAGCTGTGGTGCTATACTGGGTCCAGCTAAGTAACCTCAGGGTGAGACTAAGGCCTGAGCAGGCGATGAAGGAAGAGCCGTATTTCGGGGCATGCCAGCCTGGTACCTCCATTAAGTGGAGGGACGTAGTCATTCGCATCCTTGACTTACAATCTGTGCTTTATCAGTGCAAGTCTTCCTCCTGCCGCAGCTTTACCACAAGGCGGTAGTGTAAGGGTAGGTGGAAGGAGAGGGTCTGCTCCTTTTCGGGTGTCTGGTCCTTCTCAGTGCCAGGAGGGACAATCATAAAGGGAGGAAGCCAAAAGCAAGAACATGCAGGGACACAGACCCACCGGGCAAATGATAAGGGAGGGAGTGGTGAGACCCGAACCTGATCAGTGACACTAACTGATCACACGTGAGAGCGTGAGAAAGTTTATTCCAGTGAGGTTGTCTGATCAGAGAACGGGACGATTGGGAAACAGAGGGGGAAAGAGGGAGACCAGAAACAAAATACACAGAGACACAGCCCTGACAAAACAAACAGGGAGACAAAGACAAGAACCACACCAGTCACTCTGCCTGATGGGCTATCAAGGCAGGCACCACCTCCAGGAAGATCAACCCGGACTGTGCAACTGATAAGACTCTAAATCAGGACGGGGAGGGGAGGGGGAATGGATGGAGCTGCACAGACCCATGGGGACACGCAGGGAGAGGGCGAGCAGGGAGGAACAAAGCGAGACCTAGGCAGAAAAGGGTGAGGACGCTTCTCTGGCTGAGCCGGGAGCCAGGCGGGCAGCGTTGGGAGATCCACAGATATGTGCGTGTGCTTGTGAACACACGAGTGTCGTGTGTGCGTGCGTGCCTGCGCTAGTGACCTGTCTCTGCCAACCGAAGAGGAGGACGTGGCTGTCCGGGCTTGTGTTTCATGCCAGTCCTCTACGTAGGCTGGAGGAGGTGGCCATCCTCCTAACACCCCTCAACAGGCACCACCTTCTGCTGCCAGATCTACGCCAGCGCGGTGAGCTGAGAGCCACCGGCGGACCCTGACCCACGGGCAGCCGCAGCCCGCAAAGGCAGGTGTCAAGCTCTGCCACCGTTCGTGATGAGCCCCCAGACTTACGGCCCCCTCAGTCTCTCCTCAGGCAGGCAAAAAAAAAAAGTGACATCAGGTGATTATGATTTTCTCAGCATCACCTCCTGCAGAGCAAAACCAGACACCTAATCTGAAATGAGGAATTAAGTTGCTAACTCTTAGGTGTTAAACAGACTATATCATACTGTTATCCGTTAGACTAAGCTCCTCGCACTTCTTCTGCTGATCATACCTATATTATTTCTTCATAAGTGAGCATCCTAATGATATTTAGCATTTTAAGTGGTTGCACTTTTTCTGCTAGTAACTTCATAGAACTTGAGCAGACTGCTGTATTTTACTGTAATTAAGGTGGCTAACACCTAAATAACACAGCAAACCACGAAATTATTAAACAAGTGGTAACTTATTACAGAATAATATATTAAAAATATGCCAAATTGGGAATAATTATGAAGTTATTCATTCTGCTTTTTAAAAACTTCATGAATTATTAATTGGTGAAAATGTCACATCACATTAATGATGCTATTGTTCTGCTATATATTCTCCTCTGCTCTTTCTGAAGGTGCGCACCATGTATTTGCACAGTTTTATTTCTAAAGGCTTTAGGATTAATAAAAAGCATAAAAAGGCAGACTTTTTATAGTGAGGCTAGACTTGTTAATGTATCCAGCTCCAAGTTTTCCCTGACAGCAAAGAAAACATTCATGCTTGTGTAGAGAATGTAACAGATTTCTACTATTTCAGCTTACTGGAACAACAGCAAAATTGACAGAGAGAATAAAATGAATAATCCTTTTATAGTGATCTCTCACAGCAACAGAAAGGATGTTAAGAATGTTATATGTGAAATTTGCAAATGTACGTGTGAGGGTGCTAAATTTTTTTCTGCACTAAGGAAAATGCTCTGGCCTTTCTTTAAGTATTTGGATTCTACTTACGTATAATGTGAGTCTTTGATCTTCGACACCCAAATGGATGTTTAATATTTACTTGAGTTATGGACAGGAAGGCAGAAAAGTAAATATATTTTAAAAGTTCTTTTTTAATTCAAGTCAAAGAGCTGGGCAGGAAAAAGATCAGACATAGGGATGCTTTCATACTAGTACTGTGCAGAATATGTATCCCAATCTCTAAGTATACTTTTCTTGGACCCGATCCACACTCTATTGTATTAAAGGAGAAAAAATTTCAATCAGCTTTATACACATTTATATGTCAGATTAGGTTTTAGCTTGAAATAAACCTATGGTGATGCAAGGCTAACAGTCATCACTCGGCTATGGTTTTTGTCACAGAACTGTCGGAGGAAAGCTGGAGTTACTGATGTCTAAATAAGAGATAGGTGGGGATCCTCATGCTTGGGAAGAATGGGAGGCAGCTGGAATAATTGTCATTGATGGATGTTTCTGCTAGAACAGTCATTAGTGCAATCAGAAGTGCCACTGGCATTTAGTTTGTCATCATTAGGTTTTCAAACCAACAACTTAATAAAATCAATTTAAGTTATCTTTTATTTCACACCAACAGCAAACTAAGGACAGCATCTTCATACCCACTTGCAGTCATGTTTTCAAAGTTGCCTTCATGGCTTTTTCCTTTTACACCAAAGTTTAGATGTTACAATACTCAATTCTAGAAAAAATAAGAGAAAAATTGCGTGGCCAGGATATATTCTGAATTCTGAGCATAAGAGATTTCCACTTTCCCATTCCTTCATATATATTGATTTTAGTGACGGCAGTTATTTCATTATTTATACCCTGTCTACGTCAAGAAAAAAAAACCATCAGTAGTTTTCACACTAATGGCTGTTAAGGTCAATGTGTAACTTTACAGTAATATTCCAAAAGAAAACTAGGAGAACAAAAAAGTGACAATCTAGAAGAATTGTCTTGTGTAAAATTTTTTCATCACCAAATCAACATGGTACGTGCATTGGTCAGTTGTAGAAGGAACACAAACTCAATCAAGCAGTGATGGATTTGACTCGGGGTCAGTGCACAAGTGCCATCACTGCTTTGAGGGCAGCACCAGTGGGAGCTGAGGACAGAGATCAGGGTTTGCAGCTGAAAAAGAGATATTCTTCATGAGAGGGTAATGGCAGGGCAGGGTTAAGCACATCCGATATCATCATAGAAATGGTAAAGAATGATCAAAAATATCTGACAAACTAGTGCCTGGGCATAGACTTCTATAACCTCTTCTCCCAAGCCCTGTTGCAACTAACCGTCCCTGCCATCTCATGCCCAGCACTTGAAGTTCCCAGAAGTTCCCACCTGCCAGGCTGTAGCTTGTTACAGAGCGATGACAGCACATGGAGTAATTCTAGTGGAGAAGAAATGGGAAATACCTGCTGAGCTCAGTAAGTGAAAACTAAAGAGGTAAGATGAACAAAAGGAGCTTAAGAATCAGCTTTAATTCTACGATCTGGATCAACCTCCTGCAGCTCAGCTTAGCAACCATCCCTTGTTTCTATGCCTGCTAAGATCTACTTATTATTGTTTCTTAAGTGGCAACTGCACAAACCCAAAAGTCCATTTGTTCTGCAAGGACTTCTGGTTCTTTTTCCAAATTTTGGTAATCATTATCTGGAATACTATTTAAAAAAAAAAAAAATTGTCACAAAATCTTGCGGTTTCACCGATGAGACATAGGCTTTATCTGGCAGCTCAAGCTCACTCTAGTCATGCTCACCACAGGATGGCCTCCTCCCTTCTAGAGCATCAGCCTTCACTCCCCTCAGAAGGCCCTTTATTCTCACCTTTGATGTTCTTCTGCCATGAAGAACACTTTCCTGAACAGCACTTTCAGCAGTCTTCCCTAGTTTGTAATTTACTTTGGGTGTCTCTGACCCTTGCTCTTTTCTTGTTCATGGAACTCAGGTAAATTTCAGTCTCCAGAATGTTAACTAACAGAGTGGTTCCTAACAGCCATTTAATTTTTTACAGCAAAGAAACTAACTAGGCTGCATCTATTGTTAAGACATTTGAAGCAGTTTCATACCCATGCCTTCACTGTTTGTGTTAGCAGATGTTCCCATCTTTCAGTACGTAAGTGGCAAATAAGAGCTTAGATTTTTCATATATTATCAGGCCAGTCATGTCACAAAACGATTTGTATTCCTGGTCCCTCCTCTTTCAAGACTCAAAGTTAGCAGCAGGAAACCCTCATGGCATTTTGTTATTATTTCTAATTTTCTTCCTACATTAGATTTCTTCCCACCTTAAATTTCCTTCTTATTCACTCCTTCCCATAGGTATATTATGATATCAGGACATGCTCACAACTCACAGCAATAGCTGTGGCACATTTGATGAAGTCCTAACTCCACTTGCAATTATGCTGTAGATTTTGTCTTTGCATCTGATTCAAAGCTCATTGAAACCAATAGAGACTGTCAATTTCTGTTGTAGAACTATGTTCCAGTTTATTTTTGCTCGGGTATATTATAGGGCATTTTTCTATAATGAGAATTTATTGTACTTTCCTCTCCACACGTCACTCAGAAGTGGTTGTGCCTCATCAGAGAACCATAGATGTTCCAATTAATTCCCTCAATAATGTAAAAAAGTCAGAGTAAGTTCATGACAGCTATAAAACATTGCATGGAACAGGACACACTCCTAAGCATACCTGACAAGGAATTTGAAAGGTCGAGCAGGAATGAAGTTGAATGGACTATTCAGTAGCACTGATGGCATTGCAATTTACTATCTGCTCACTGACAAAAAGAACATATTTTACATATAAGTCTGTATATCCGTGTGTAAGTCTACAAGCAAATGAAAGTCTGTATAATGAAACAATGAAAATTTCATTCTGAAGCAGGCAGAGGTTTCCTGTACTTGTAGGATCTTTGGAAACTGAGAACGGTACTGCCTGGCTACTGTGACTTGAAATGGAGAATGCTTTCCCACCTACATGACAGAGGATGCCACCAGAATTATCTGAAGTCAGCAATATTCCCTTGATATCTTACCACTCAAAAAACTAGGGAACCATTGCCATATACCCTGAAAAACATCTGAGGACACACAACCTTCATTGACTTTGTGTTAAAAAATGTTCAGCTTGTAGACTTAAATGTTACTGGTAAATATAAGCAATTTTTCAACATTTTGAATGGTGTTCTGGTATCTTCTCAGTAAAGTTTTTTAGTTTTGTTTTGTTTTTTTTTTTTTTTCTTTTTTTTCTAGAAATCAGTTCTTAAATCTGGAAAAAAAAAAGAAAAAAAAAGTCTTAAAAGCTATCTGGAATCAGTTCAGTGTGCAAGTTTATAACAAATAATTAGTTTATTAAATAATTTCCAAGGAGACAATTGTCTTTCCTTATATTTTCTATACCATTTATAGCTCATAGAAGCAAGATCTGGAATCCCACTTCTGGGGTTTAATGCTTTTTAGTGCTTCCCAAAGTATTTTCTATCTTCAGCAATTCAACATCCTTATGTACTAGCTGGTTTTTTTTTTTAAGATTTTTTACACAAGTGACTAGAACACAAACACACATTCAGGGCCTCATAGGGTTGCATGCTATACGAATATATTAGAATAACATTTTTCTTGGCCTAAATAGGCATTTAAAAAAAGGGAGAAAGCAAGAAAACTGAGATATAGATAAATTAATATTACTGTGTAAAAGAGTTCCCAAACCAGAAGATATTTATCTATTCTTTATATTTCCCAGTTCCAAGAGGTCCTGTGGTTTGAATTATTACCTTTTCTCTGTGTACCTTTACCTTGTGAGCCTTTATTTTTTTGATCTCTACCTGTTTCTCCAACGCAAACAGGAAAAGCCAGTTCTTACAGTATTCCTATTAAATGCGAAGAAAGAGACTAATATTTAGGCTCAAGATATCCAGATTAATCTCCTTCCACCTCTCCAACTTTGTTTCTTCATCAGATATTTTCTTCTCCTACTTCAGCTGTGCCTACACAGTGATTCCTGTTTTGACCAAAATAAGCACTTTCACTTCTTTTTCTGCTGCAGAAAAAAAAAAAAAAAATATCGCCAAGCTTGTCAATGCATGTTAAAATGTAGGCTTCAAGCCAAGAGTTTGTACAAAGGCTGCAAAAACAATAAGCAAAGAGACAAGAGAATGGTGACGGTTACTAAAGCTGTTCCCACGTAAACTGCTACTTATTGTCACCTGCACGGCTTCTGGGAGGAACAGACAGCAGTTAAAAAGTGCTCATTGTGTTGCAAATAAAAAACACCCACTCTGAAAGCTGAAACAGGTAGTGGTGAGACTACATACTTTTGAAAATGGCCAGAATAAGGCTCTTCGTTTACCATTTCTCTAATTAAATCACTCGGGTTTTATATATATATAAAACTTTGTGCGTTTTGAAGTATGCAGGTTGTATGAGTTCATTCTTATTCAAAAGCGTACTAGAACTTTTAATGGAAGGCCACTTTATGCTCAGATGCTGATGTGACACAAAAAAATGTCTTTCATTAGAACTGTATTTTTGTGTGCTATTGTGTATTCAGTTCTTTTGCCAACACAAATCTAGAGCAAGCAAACTTTTCAACTAAAAAATACCCATTAAAAAAAAAATAAAATTGAAAAGCAGTCTTGACCAAAAAAAAAAATTATCAGCAAGCACTACTCTCCTTGGGAGATAATGTACTGTGTCGCCCCTGCTTCTTTTCTTTCCCTGTCCCCAGAGCTGATAGAATTTATGCACATAATAACACCCACTTATTTGCTGTCAGTCTGACTACTTAGAAGATAAATTAAACATAGATTTGAAGTATTAGGTAAAGTTTACAATACTGTGATATCCTAAGAGAATAAAATATTCCTGAGTTAACCTGCAGTAGTTTGAAGTAGTCTGACAAAGCCAACAGCAAAACAGAGTGTAGCAGAGCTTTTTACAAAAGTATTCCTCTTGGAAACTGGATTCTGACCATGGCTTGACATGTTCTTCTGTCTGCTAAAGCTAAGTATTTTAAAGATGTTCAAAGTCATGTTTTTCTTCCATTTTTTACCATTCTTTTCTGTTGGTTTAAAATGACCTTTAACGAATTTATAAATTTCAGCTGATGACAGTGTTGAATATCTTGAGATAAATTAGAGAGCGTGAGCCCTATATCAGAATTAGGATCAAGAGAGGCATTCAGATAGATATCAGTTACATTGGAATAGCTTCATTTTCTTGGATTCACCTAAACCTAGAGAAAATACGCTGGTCTCTGCAAAAGTAGTCTTTGTATAAATGTTGCAAAAATCTTTAATTATCTGTCTCTCTTTTATCTCCCTTCCTAAATGACTTGTCTTTCCAGTAAATCACATTCTGAGCATTGCATTGAGGACCAAAACCAGGTAGGACTTCATCAGGTAGCAGGCAGAATAATCATCCAAAGGTGTGACGTCTTTTCTAGACTACGTGTACCTTCTGAAGGTCTTTTGAAATTAGATTGAGAATGTTACACTTCATGAGATTTCTGTTGGACTGAAAGCTGTTATTTCTATTAACTTCAGGAGAAACTGGGACTGTTCAGCAGCACCATTTATACACAGGGGTTTAAGAAAAGAAATAGGATTTAGTGGTTGAGGAGAAGAATCCTAAACTTGAAATTGTTAGTCTGGACTGTGAATAAAGAATAAAGGTATTTTCTGTGCTTAGAACACCTGAGAGAGAATTTGGGAAAACACATTTCGGTTTCTGAGTTCTGCACTGACACTGCTGACCTTAGCTATATCAAGGAAACAGTATTTCAGTTCCTCCCTGTAATAAGAGAATATCAATGCTTTCTATTCCCAGTAGTTATCCTCTTCAGACTGCAAAGTCTTCAGGGCAGAATACAGCTGTAACGCTAGGTTTCTGCATTGCCTATGTATTGTTGTAAAGCAAATAATTAATCAGATTTCTACCAGGAAAAAGAGTGTAATCAGTGTATTGAGTACTTGAATTGTCATCTTTTGGAAAGATTAGATTCTGATGATCACAATAGTTAATACAGTCTTCTCCCGCACAGTCCTTATTGGTGCCCCAAACCATCTTGGTTTAAGTAATTCATAACTTTGTTCCTCTTTTTGCTTCAAGCATGTTTATTTCACCAAAAAAATCTCCATACACATTAAAACCATCCTCTCTAAAGTCACAAATACTATGTATAGGTATAGATATAGATTGATATTATATCTGTAGCAAAAGATAAAAGATGTCAGAAAGCAAGTATTTAATCATTCAGTAAACACCATACTTTTAATAACATGTAAATGAAGCATCTTTCATGGTGTTAAGGGTGTCACGCTCATGAAATAGAAAATGTATATCTAAATGTAACAGAAATTACCCCAGTAAATTGATAAAACTTCATGTAGAATAAATACAAACCATACATGAGCAAAAAATATCTGTTATAAATAAGATTGTGATGAATACCTCATCTGGAGCTGGTTTATATACAAATCCAGTTAGGTTGCACGGTTCATTTATGTGATTCATACCACTAACCAGGCCAGATTTGGAATTTATAAAATTACTGCCATTACATACCAGAGGTCATTTTAAGTAGGCCTACACCTGTCTTCCAATTCTTTTGCCACATCCCCCTTCACTAGAGTCTTAGGCAAAAGCTTTATAAAATCCACTACGTACACCATTGCCACCGGGGATATTCTCCTGGCATACTGCTGACAAGAGCTTAGCCTTTACTGCTGTCCCTCTACCGAGTCACACAAATCCTCTACCAACTGTAATCTCTTTACTGAAGCACTATCTCGCCCTCCTGGTATCATTAATAAATGGCGTCCTTGCACGGACAAACTTAGTCCTCTGACTTCATGTGCATATGCTATTGCCCTCAAAAATTATTTCAAGGGGAAATGGTATTCCCAGAACGATGCATATATTTGAGGTGTAAATAGTAACTTCCAAATACAGGAAACTACAGAGAAAAGTTTAGAGGGAAAAGGAGAATCAATAAATAATAATATTTTATGTCATAACAAAAGTCAATGCTTGACATCTGAACAACTGAGTTTTTCATAAAACTCTTTTCAGTCATGAGCAGCTGTTACATTTAAACTCTCTGTCCTCCAAAATGCTTCACTGATCTTAAAATCTCATAGACTAAGACTAAGGGTGATCATTAAAGGACGAAAGTACAACACACCTGCAGTTATTTATGTTTCCTTAAAAGTATGGAGAAGTAAACTACAGTTTGCAATGTATAAGATACATATTTTCTTCAAAAATGACAATCGAAAAACTAAGGTTCACTGTAAACTGATGCTACCAATATTAAAAACATGTCTTATGTACTAGTGTGTATACAGTGCACTACAAAAAACAGCCACCAGTAACGTCATTCAAAAAGAATAGTATTCTAGAATTTCATTAACACAGTTACACAGTTTGTGTGAAGGACCTTCTGTTTTCCTTTGTTTTTTTTAACTGAATGTGTAGATCTACAATTTTTTTCCTCACCGTACATGGTGCATATCCCAGAGCTTTATATACATTGCAGTAGGTGTAAATTAGACCAACTCAGTGTTGCTTTTGATGCTTACTCTTCCTACATTTCTTCAACTTTGTGGTGAAAGATTATCACATTAATATAGTTTCTATTAAGTACAAATCAAGAGGAATTACTCCTTGTGATACCATTTAGAACACGTCTAAACTTATAAACCTATTAAAGTAACACAAAATTCGTATAACTGGGCTGGTACAGTTTTAATGGAATGGAACCAGAACTACTCTTTCTCTTACTTGGAAGCTTGTTGTATTTAGAAAAATATATGCAAACCACAGATATGCAGTGCTCTACCATATCAGTATTTACATTGCATCAAAATTATCAGTTCCATAAAAATAGGAACTCACTATAAATTGGCTGACACTTTAATCAACAACAACAAATTAGCGCTTCATCAGCAATCATAAAATCTTAATTTTTACCCTCTTTGGAATTCTGCTTTCCATTGGATAATTCCTTTGCAATGTATATTGCTTTGCAGAGTAAATAGATCCATATTCATGGTAAGAGTGAGGAAAACCAGACAACCATGTGCTCAAACGCAATTTTTAAATTATTAGTTTAGTCTCATAAATAGCTCCAGAGAACTACATCAAACACTTATTTTTCATAAAGAAGATAAGTGCAATATCGTATTGAAAAATATAGCCAAACAGCATTTATTTGTCTGAACAGCTAAGGATTCAATTGAAGTTATTTATGAGTCTTTGAGTTCATTATTACGTAGAGCTCAATTCTGCGAAGTACGGAAAGCAGCAGATGCCCCGTGGGGAACAAGGTCTCCCATTCAGTGCTTGCCTGTATCTCCCAAAGGGCTGAGACCTCCCCACTGGGACCGGGGAGTAGCAGAGGCTCCGATGGGCTACCTGTAGGAACAACACAGCTTCCAGGCAGAAATAATCGGCCTTTATTAAGTCAGCTGAGAACAATGGAAAAAGGGGAACACATTTTCAAGAATACAATTCCCACTGAAAGTTAATAGCCTCTCCTAAAACTATACATTTTGCACGGCTGCGAAGAGCAGAATACCAATACCCCAGTGCTTTCAGGGGATGCAATGTGTATATTTTGCGTACAACAGCAGTTCTTCCTGTGAAAAGACCCTAAGCCAAACAGTGGCTATATTTCTCTTATTCGGGATGCGCTGCATTTTGTGGAAGAAATCTCTGTATTGGCCCCAAGCAGAGTATATGCCATCTCCATCCATCAGTGGAGTAAGGTGGTGGCCCTACTCTCCTCTTTACTTCACAAACTTCATGGATACTGAACAGCCAGGATAGGAGTTCCCTCAGGTGTGCAAATGTCAGTAGATTAATAGTAACTTCCTTGGCTTTATTTTTGTTTGTGTTTGGGAACAGATTGTTCTGTAAAGTGTTCAGAATTACAGTCACTGAGAGGGCAAGGTAAAGATGGCACCAGATTTTACAAGGCTGTGGTTTTGACCTATTCAGTCAGTTTCTTTGTAGTGTTTTATTTGCATTTTTAAATAAATGAAGCTTATAAATTCCCTTCTACAAACAGGCAAAATGTAAATGGTATGTAAACAGCACACTTTTTTTATCCAACCCATAAGGCCAAGGTTTCCCGTGACTGCAAATATTTTGTGTGTAAAAACCATACTAATACCACCTTGTTGAGTCCTTTAAGCTAGTTTGTCAGGGGGTTCATTTCCAATAAAGGAATATAATTGCTTTCTATTTGGCAAAGGTGAGACTTTTCGAGCTAGTTATTGCTGTAGGTTTTATTCACCAGAGATTTCTTCATGCTCCTGTGGAAGCAAATGACAGGACCCATATTAAACTGCAACTGTGTGACGGAGAGGAGTAAACTGCTTCACCAAGAGCTCCTGCATTCCCCTTCCCCAGTCCAATTCTAGTCACCTCAGCAGGGATCAGCCATAATAAATCAGCTTTGTGCTCATTTCAGCAATGGCGAACAATAAATCACAATAATTCTCTTACTGTTCAGAGATATTTCAATTCTTAGGAGATTTTTAATCACAGCAGAGAGGCAAGAGTGTTAATGAGGTCTATAAATTACCTTAAAAGAGGGTAATTATGTCCAGTGTTGTAATAAAGGCTGAGACAGCTAATATCATTAAAGCAATTAAACACTTTTTTAGATTGTGAAGATAAATTAGAATTAAAATATTACTGTAAACAAGGGGCCCATTTATTATGAAACAATTAATTAAATAGTGGACTCAGCTAATATTGCACTGGCTTAAACAGGTTCTGTGAACTTCATTCAGATTTCATAAAGTAACAAGGCTACATATCACAAGTAGATTGTTATTACATTATCATCACATGAATCAATGAACAGCATCTTTACTTGCGCTCTTAATTAGATTTTTTTTGATGCAATTATTATAATTTCTTCTTAACTAGCTTCTGCTCATCTTTTTTCTCATCTAGATTTGTCCTTACCTTTCAGCTTTCTTTTTTGTGGTCTGCATTTCTAAAATAAAAAGAACCTTATCATGAAAAATAAATAACCGGGCATTTCTGAGAGCTAAGTTACTATGAGATTTCCATGGATACATTCATCACAAAAACATTAGCACCAGAAGAGTTTTTCATGACAAGCAATCATCAAATATGAATAGTAAAGGAATTACTAAAGGTTTACTCTCTTCTATTTAAGCTATACTCAACAATAAGCTGAAATCAAAACCTCTGTGTTGAGTATCTAACTACCCCTGGTTTTGTGTCCAAAACTGAAATAAAATATCTTTTTCTTATCCCATGCTTTTTCAGCATGATGCAATGTACTGCTCCTTTCAGTACAGTGGCAAACTTCATCAGTGAAAGTGAGAAATATTCCTACACTAATTTAGCTTATAGGTTTGTGGTTAGGACAGTTTTAGGAGGGAAATACAGAATTTGAATTTCATCAGCCCAAAGATTGCATAAAATGCAATTTTCTGGGTAGCTGACCTAGTAACCCTAGGCTAATTATAAAGTGTTGGATGGTGGGAAGCAGCTACCTAGGAGATGGAAGAGCCTAACATCCCAGGAGAATGGCCGAGCCAGCAGTCTGGGGGCTACTTAGGAAAAAAAATCAAGGGGCAGAGTGTGGTACTGTCACAATATTTTATGGATAGTTTCACAATATTTTATGGAAGACTTAAATATTAACGGGGTCAGAGGGATCAAGAAAACATGAGCACAGCTGACTAGCTGAAGAACTGAGACATTCACTTAATAATGACAGACCAACAATTTATGTAATCCTTGTCTCCAGGAGCTTTTCCCTTCCTAAGGCAGCGCCCAGACCCAGTGCACTGCAGACTCTTGCTCTTTTGGGCTCAATGCGTAGTTAAACTATTTTGTACAAAGGAGAATTTAATTCAGCTGTTTTACAAGAGTTCATTGCTGGAAGAAATGCACTGCAAGTCCTTCAGGCTAGGCAGAGGATTGATACGGTGCTCTTGCATAAAATGGAGAGGAAGGAAAACATCATATGCCAATGTTGCTTTATTCCATATTTCCTCATTTTATTTACCTGTATGTTTTGAAAAGGTTCAGTAAATTAATTCCAAAGAGTGTTCACGGACATGAACACTGAGAGGTCCCTAAATCTGGAAAAGAAGTTGGCATTTAATGCATACCCCTATTTTCAGTACTTCTTTTTGTTTACCATATAGTGATTGCCTGGTGACTTCCTTTTTGAGGTCCCTAACTCCCCACCTGTACTGTTTAGTGACCATAGGAACATACCTCCAGGCCTGATTCTACTCAAAGGACTGAGTAGAAGATACAAGAACTATGTAAGGATCTAGTGAATCTAGGAAAATACCTGTGACCCTAGTTAACTACTGGATATCTGCTTTTGTCTCCTGTTGTTTGCCAAGGTTATAGCCAGGCTGTGTCAACATACTGGAAGATTTGAATGGTTTAGGTCTTCCAACTCTTTTTTGTATGCCCAGGAAATTGGACTGTGGCTTACTTTTCTGTCTTTTGTTTCTAAAACTTGCATTTTACTTGCATGGTAAAGCTAAATAAATTCCCTTTCAAGCTGAGATGTGCATTTCAGTCCACAACAGAGTTTAATAGCTCTTCTACACTCTGTAACAGCAGGATTATAAAAATGATGCTGTAAGTGTGTTCAAGCCAATTTATCCATGGGTATATGTATATGAACATAGCTTTAATAAAACTGTTTTAAATGATTGCCAGAGGATGTAATCAAGGGAAAAGTGACAGGTGTATCTCAAAGATATAATCTTAATAACCATAATTGGTAGTCAAAGCACAGGTTGAATACAAAGGTCTACCTGTATCTCACCTAACGTTAGGCACGTAAGTGAAGTGCCCAAGGGAAGAATCTAGGATCCCGCTATAGACAATCGAAAGAAAGGCTCATAAAAGCAGAGGAGTTCCTAACTGAGCAAGCTGCTTGCTCTATTTATTGTCTACACAATTGCATAATGTCATAGGCTTAAAATTTAGCATTGCAGCTAAACAGAAAATAATCTTTTTCTAAGGAATCAAATCAAAAGGAATCTAATTTCAACCTCAGAGTATTCTCTTAATAGCAAAGAAAAACAGGTGAGAGGAAATTAGTGAGGAAATATATTTAAATTTGTATAAAAATTGTGTGCATTTTATGTAAATTTCTATTAAAAAAAGACAAACTCTTTGAAGGCTGGTTTTGGGGTTTTTTTAAAGTATGTATTCCTTTTTCTGTGTAACAGAGGAAAAATACTCTTCTGATGTGATCAATTAGCAAGGTAGACTAACAGGTGCTACAATATTTCTTGGCTACACAGAGGTATATTCACCACTTTGAGACTGATGCTGGTTTTCAGCTCCGCTATGTGTATAGTCAAAGGGTAACAAGCACTCTCACCCAAACCTCCCTGAATACTTTTTCTATGTCACATAGCACAGCAGAGATTTGAGGGCCTCCTCTCAAGGTGAAATTGTGGGAGACTGCTGAGCAAATCTAACCATTCAGGAGCAGTTCCCCCCACGTTCTTTAGACTTCCTCCACCTCTTGGCCAGTAATTTCAGCCCCGTTTTCTGTACATGTTCAGGTGTCACCATTCATCACATCCATCTGCAGGCTGATAAAACCCCCCAACCCATTGGAACCGAAAAAACTTTTTTTTTTTTTTTTCCCCTAGACTAATGAGTTAATGTGGTTTAAACTCATGGGAAGATAATGGTGGAGGATATGACTGGGAGAGGAGAGGCAATGGTGGGGTAATTCGGGTGTGGCACCAAGCTGTTAGGCAGTCTAAAACTGGCTGATCTAACTTCACCCGCTGCATAGCCATTATTGGAATAAACCCATGCATTTCACCTTCAATTTGCTTGTGAAAAAGCTGAGGATAGCCCAGTATTCAAAGTATACAGTAGGGACAACTGGATATATAACGCTGCTGATGCAATACATGCAAAACAGTGTGAGGCGTTGTTTTTATTCTTCTTCAGCTTTAGCAGCTTGAGGGGTAGAGGAAAATCTCTAGTCAAGAAGAAACGGATTGAGATGTCTCACAAGAGGGAATTGTGCCATGTTTGAGTGCTTCTGGGTTAGCAGTTTGTGGGTATAAATACTGTGTGAAACAGAAGGTAATCATAGGACTTTTTTCTGGTAGTATTTGCTAATTGCTAACAGCTATCAGACAACTGACTGGCTGAGGTTATAATGAATATAGCTCTAGCTGACCTCCAATGTAACCATACATAGTCGTCCTCTTGCTGGTGCATATACTTATCTTGCTCAGATGTCAAAAGATTTCAAGAATTAAATACAGGAGGATGGGAAATTTTACTTAATTTAAATAATAATGAAGGAAATCAGATGCACAGGTTGCCAACAGCACCAAGGAGACTGGACTCAGCAACTCTGAATGTCCCTCCCATTTCTGTGTTTTTAAGACCAGAGGTATTGGTGTTTCTTGTAAGCTTCTTGTAAGATTCATTTTGTACAGGAAAAGCGCCTGGAAACGAACACTGGCTATTTCACAGGAATTAATCTGGAACAGCTCAGCTCAGTCACTAAAGTCAGACAATGACCCGTGCTCTAAAACTTGAAGCATCAGTTCCTTTACAGAGCTCCTTGTTTCTGAAAATCATTTGATGACATATTCTAAACATAACTGGTCTTTAGTTACAATTTGTAACCTTGTACTATATTCTGTGGCCATGAAGTTGAGATAGTCTACATGTTTTATGATAATTACTTCCAGTCCCTATATTCTTGTCCATAGTTTCTGCTTTTCAATACTAATACATCTAATAATAATGTTATAAAGAGAATGTCTAGCCTGTTGGATAGCCTAATCTATTCATTCACTAACTACTTATAAAACTTTTTGTGCAGTATAGGAAGAGAATACTCAATTTCTAATACTGAAAAAATTACTAAATCAGCTTTCATTTTGATAATGGAATTAGAATTTTTTCTTGCGGGTGGGCAAAACAACAGTTTTAAGCTAACATCTGCTGGATCACATTTGCACAGATTAAGATTTAATTTGTAATACACACTGAAGGTATATGTAATAGCTGAATACTGTATACGTATTAGTGAGTAGTTACTGAAGTAGTTCACACCTGCTTAGAAAACTTAACAATTAAATATTCCAATAATTTTTAAAATAATTTAAATATAACTAAGCTAAAAAGAAAGACGGTGTTAAGAAGGAAGAGGGACTGATTGCTATATAGGATTTTTGAAACTAAATCCGGCAGTTCATCCATCTTGTTCTGTAACCTGCCTAAAGTAGTTACTAGTACCTTGTAGAATACTCCTAGGGGAAGAAAGAAAAAAAAATAATCTCAGGACACAATCCATTAGCCAATGATGTACATTCAGCTGTTAAGGTGCCTCCCACTTTTAGTTTACCTAAACTGTGCAAACTAATCTAAGGCCATTTATAATCTGTAAAATTTAGGTTAATCAAACAATACAGACTATTTCCATTTCAGATGCATTTTCAATGGCAGTCTTGCTAAGAATTTGTTTCAGTGGTTGTCTGCTATCAGTCACGGACCTAGTTTACTGCTCACCTTGCCCAACCTAATGCTCAGCAATAGTTTGCTGGTTATTAATTACAACTCCACAATATAGCAGGTGCCCCATGCATCTCATCCCATTTATATTCTGGCAGGCTGGTACACCTCATTCTCATATGCACACAGCACCAAAGCAATTACTGCTAAAAGCAGGTGTATTATTCATTGTGCTATGAAAAGTTCTCTTTCTGGTAGAAAGGTAATGAGTACTTGAAAAGACTAATGTTTAATAATATTCTGTTAACAGATCATCTGTTAGAAATACTGATTAAAGGAAAGAGTGAATGCCAGATCCAGATTTGGTACTCATTTGCATAGCTCTACTGAAATCAATAACTTTACACAGGAGTCTAAATATCCACGTAAAAAGTGCTGGCCTTTAAGACTGACTCTTTGATCTCTGATCATTGAGGAGCTTTCATAAGTTTTCAGCTGTCTCTGAAAACACACTTGAATTTCCCCAAATGATAGTTAAAGATATTTTTAAGAAACATTGATTCTGAGAATGAGCCTGTATTACAGAGTTGAGAGTTGGATGCAGATACAAAACTTCTAGAATAATCACTGTTCTTTGGATACCACATTTTGGAACGAGCAAGTCTTAGAGGAAAAAAATGGATGACTAAAACGTAGACAGTATCTCATCCCAGATGAGACTTACTTCGAAGTTCAGGTAAACTTTGATACGCAGCTTGACTCCCGTCTACCTCTGTATCTGTAACGTAACACTGAAACCCTAGAGAGATTTAATTCATACCCTGATTTAGACCACAAGTGTCAGTAAGGTCCCCTGAGGTGTGAGGACCTGACATTGCTGTATGTCAGTGCTTTGACTTTCATTTGAATGGAGTGTGGAGCAGGATACAAAGGGAAAAACTGGACTTCAGTTTAGGAGCATTATTGCCTGTATTCCAAAGGACCTACTTCTGAATTATTGAAATCGATGACATGTTGTTTATGACAGGCCTCCCTTTTGATAACTGACAGGTTAGGTTCTCTTTATGAACATGCACAAGGATTTAAAAGCGGACACTTCTTGCTAATATCCCTCTGGAAATGGAAAAAGGTATAAGTAGCAAAACCTGTATTAAAAAATAAAAAGGAAAATTCTGTGAAAAAAATGTTAGTAACACGCAGAAGGATTATGCGATGAATTGCAGAAATAGTCACAAGCTGGTAAAACAGATAAAAATGGATAATTTAAAGTATTGTTTCAATTCCTAAAGGACTGTATTTAAATTCTTAGCTGTATTCTTAGCTTTATTTTTGACTAGTGTATTCTAATGTGACTATAGATTAAAACATAACACAATGCTGGACAGGTTCCCAAATTTGCTATATTCAGTTCTAAATTGTGAGTACCTTGGAGACAATTTCAGAAATGTAAGACTGTACAAACATTTCTTGAAGAAAGGTTATTGCTGTGTTTTAGATGAAGCTAAGGAGGAAATTATAAGTCCTGTGAATGGTTGATACACATTTACTTTCTTTTACCTGCAAACTTTCACTGAACTTTGTGATAGCTATGGTGAGTGACAGTTTGTTTACCAGGGGTAACTTAAAGACATACTTAGAAAAGCGTGTGTCTGTAAGAAAGTGAAAAAGAAATTCTTTCACCAATTTAAAACAATAACATTTTCAAAGTTGACCATGTTCCTTCCTGCTCTAGTGAACATTTATACTCAAGGGGAAGTGCCTGAATTTTCCATTTTTCCTTCTTATTCTCTTACCAGGGGGAATTTAAGAGACAGAAACTATTTTTGTGTGCCCTTATGTAGCTTCTTAGTCAGTGCCATAGGACCTTAAGATGGCATAAATCATTTTGTGGGTATTTATGCTGTTTATTTATGCTGTTGAGAGTCCAGAATTTTGTACAAGTTCTACTGGCGACCTTCAAACAGAATAGATCTTCATGGCAGATTTTAGAGGAAATGTGAAGTAGCTGACAGTGTTTCTTCATGCAGGAAATATAAACAAATACCCAATGAAGTCCTGGGGATGCAAATGTTTTATAACATTGAATGGAATTACTCATGTGAGCAAAGTTACGCACATGCTGAAATAGCTAAGGATCGGAAACTAATTTGTCAAGCCCTTACTTTTGCTTCAGTTCTGCCAACATATGCATGTAAGTCAGCATTTTCCACATCTAACAGTCTGTGGAAGGAAAACTGTCCATCTTGTTCAGTGGGAGAAGGACAATTCCCAAAATTAGCCATTTGGCATACTTGAAAGTCTACTGTTTTCATATATAGCAATGAAAAAAATAATTTCCTGGTTACATAGGAAAAAATCCCAACAATTTTTGCATATTCATCTGTAGACTTACACATTTTCTTCTAAGGTGAAGCTTAACTTCTCATTTCCTTCAGACATTTCTACAAGGGAATGTAGCCTCTAGAAATAGAAAGGAATATAGAGAAAGAAATATATATAAGTGCATGTCTCCAAATTAACATGAATTTTGATTTAAATTGCCATGTATTTCTAGGGGTTTTGCTCTGTTGAAAATTTTTTACACACCAGACAATTTTGTCAAAAAATAGTTCAAAAGTTTTCTGAGGCAGGCACCCAGTCTTAAATACACCTCAGGCCACATCTGAGTTTTCATCAAGGCTGGAAATTAGGAAACGATTTAAATAATTATTCTAAAATCAATATGAACTCATTTCATTAATTTTTGTGGCTCATAATTTTTCACACAGATTTGTTAATGGTTCATAATACTTTACAAAAATTTGGAAGGGGAATACCTGATAACAGATTCATGATTATCAGATGTGTATTATTTGATTAACATTATTCAATTTCCTTCCATCAAACCCACATAAAATTCATATTCAGATGAGTATGTACATGTAGGGACTTTTTGGCCTGGGAAGCAGATTACACTACTGTTGGAGTCAGGCTGACAACTATTAAGAGTTTCTCAGTTCTGCATTGCTAAGCAAAGGCTGAGGTGTCCAGAGTTGCTCCAAAGAAGGTTCTTCACTACCTTATTGCCAGCCTGTGGGACCGTTATGGAAAAATATCAGAAGTGTGTTAAAAAGAAATACAGATGTCAGAAGTGACAGAGGAGAGAAAGAAAGAGAGAGAAAACTTTGCAATGCTTTGAAGGAAAAGGAAGCAAGCATAAGACATAAAGGCTTTATAAGAAAATGTGATGGAGAACAGCAAAGAGTAACACAGAAGCAAAGATGAATCAAGCTATAACATCGGAACAGTTCTTCTCTGTTGTCCTTTATGTTTAAGCTAAAAAAACCTGTTTTATGAACCTGAGTCAAGATTGAGCCCTAAGGTGGGGATACTTCTGAATCATGTGTAATAATATTTTGATACTGCATTAAAAAAAAAATCTTACGCTCAGGTGGTTTGGCAAGGCCGTGGTGCTTTTCAGTTCCTCAGTTCCCTCTTAATTCATTGCAACTCTGAGTACTTAGCAAGTGAGGTTATTAATCTGCACACCAACAAGTGACGGTGTGCACGACTGAATTACTGTGCTTATGAATCTTGGACAGTTATTTTTCTTCATTCATTACATATAAATACGCAGATTTAAGGGTGGCTGACAATACTAACCTTCTGGACTTTCTGTCTATTCTTTACCAAACTTTGATCATGCTTTAGCAGCTCCCCTGTGCAGCCATTTAAGGAGACCTCTTCTGCAGTGTACAGACAATTTCACCAAAAGCCTTATTTAGCTTCCTAGAAACTGGGAGCAGCCTTCATCCGTGGAAAACAGCAGATGGGAAGTAAGTTGGCTGCCAGTAGCCAGGGAGAGCTAAAGAGATATATAGCTCTTGAGTGTAATTTACTGAAGACAACTCTCGATCGTTTACACTAAAATTCTTTGTTTAACCACAGTTAATGCTGAAACCACAGCTTTCACATGGCTGTGTTCTGCAGCAGCTATTAACATTATTATTCCAAAACACCAAGGGAGTAACACAGTGCTCTGTAAGGAATGATGCATCTTTCTTATAGTCTGTAATTCTAGCATTTCAGGATACTAGAAATCCCATTCAGGTACCTTAATGGTGTGGGCAGATTTTCAACAACTCTCAGTGGGAGCTGTGGGTTGCTGACAGAGCCACTGAAAATCCAGCAAACTTTGTGTAGGTATTCACCAGAAAATCAACTACTTTGAAAAATGGCCATTAAATTTCAAATCCTAAATTTCTCCAAAACATTTGACTCATTATACAAGCAGAAAGTTTGAAAATCCAAGGTGAAATACAGTCACAAGTGTTGCATACCTTGGCTTTGAGATGGGTTGAGAGTTTCTGAGTTTGATCTTTCTCTGCCATGATTCCAGCACCAAGTTCAGCCACATGGCGGCTGGAGGATCCCTGGAAAGAAAAGATGCCAAGCAGTTTGCTCAAGGCCACAGAAGAAAACTCAGTGTAAGAATCTGGAACAAGAAACCTCTATCTATTTAAAAAAAAAAAAAAGAGATCTAGCTGTCCCTTCATCTGTCCCTTTCTGTGTCACCAGAGGCCATCTGTGACATAAGGCAGATGCTTTTACCCCCACTGAGAAGGCCAGATGCAGAAGAGTAATGAATAATACATTATTTTCTTTTATAAAGAAGCATACTCCACCAAAGCATTTAAAAAGATTATTTGATTAGTGTTCGTAACAGCCCTGTGAATTAGACAAGAAAGTAATACCATAATCATTACTCGACACGTGCTAAATGATTTGCTCTGTGCCACGGTGGGGAAGTCTGTATCAGGAGAAAAAACCATGTCTTCCCTGCTTTGCTCTTTCTAGCCTTCTATTCAGTCCATTAGATGAAGCAATGCTAAATTTTGACTTCCTCAAGCTTTGTAAACCTCATTAGACAATGGAACTCTTCCAAATCCAGCCTGAATACTCAAACAGAAATGAACATTAATTGAGAACAAGGAATCTTTGTATTGACTTGTAAAGACTCTAAATTGAGCTCTTTGAGAGGGCTGTTCCCCACAGCAGGTAAGATTATGACAACATGGTGTATCCAAACGAGCATCATAAACCAGTAAGCAAAAGGTTGCTGCAGAAGTGGTGCAGGGAGCAGTCCTGCCTACACTCCCTTTGCTGGGCTCGCTCTTTCTGACATCAGGAATTTCTTTAAGATCTTCATCTCCCATAGGTTTTTTTCTCACTTTTTTCCTTTGCTGCAAAGGACTTCTAATACCACTGCAGTTGTAAGTTCTTCATTTCTCATTTGTCTTTCGAAGCTTTATCTTCTCTAGTCCACTTGGCATATATTTCATTACACCTTTGTGTACTCACATCAAGCAATGATGGGTCACAGAAAGTTAATAAAATGCTACATTGCCTGCTTTTCACAAGGCGTGATGTGTGGCATAGCCATTCAGGAGCAACATAAGCTTTAAATGTCAGCATTGACTATTGCAAGAAAAAGGTTTCAATGGTGATGTAGATTTTTTTTTAACTCGGAGGAGGCTTGTTCATTTTTTTCCTCCCTTCCCTGCCAGTTCATGGCACTGTTTCCTGTATAATCATCAACTTTTTGGCTTTCTTCAGGAACTGATAGCAGTTCACATTTGAACCATTTACATTAGAGATAGGGGAACCAATGTAGCTAAAATAACAAGGACTGCCTAAGTAGCCAAGTTTCTCACCTTTTGTGATTTCATTATTTTTCATTTCTGAAATGATGGTGCACAGTCAGGGTCAGACTGCTAGAATTATTATAAGAAAAAAGTGCATCCAGCCCTGAAACAAACATTATTTCTAGTGCTATTTCCCAATTGCCCTGGAAAGAGCAAAAATTTCACAGCGAGGCTTATTCCTGTAATATATCCAGTTCAATACTGGAGGCCCATGATGCTCCCAAACAACATCACATAAAGGTTCTTGCTGTGAAGTATCTTTATAAAAATACCACTTTTTAATAAAAAGAACTGAAGATATTGTGAGGTGCACAGACAGAGAGGAAAAGGGAAAAAAAGTCCAATAATATTAGTAAATAGTATTAGTAGCCAACAAAGAAAAAAAATATAATTCACATTACTAGCAGTCACACCAGAAAACATTCCCTAAACTGTCATAAAATGTCCAGTCAGGCCATGGCCACTGGGATTAAAAGGAACCCATTGAACAATAAAGTTTAAAATTCAAGATGTATCATTTCAAAATGTAAAATGAAAAAGGGCTGAAAAGAAAGCGTTGGCCTATTTGTCTGCCATTCCAATGAAAGTCTGTGCACAGTATAGCAGAGCAATGCTTGCCCTAGCTCCAAATGAACAGACTAGTAGCCTGGGTTACAATCAATCGGTTTTGCTTCCTCAAACTTTAGCTAAAGGGGTGAGAGTATTTTCTTCACCTGAGGACATTATCTGGAAAGGAACCCATGCACAGCCTTTAACTGCGATTCACCGAGCTTCTGTTTACAGGTTCTTTGTCCCTACAGAACTAGATCACATTTCTTTAAGGGAGCATGCCAAAAAGCACACAGATATACTCTAAGAAGATCCTCCTGCAGCTGTGCCCAAACTTAAATCATAAGGGAAAGCTACTAGCAAAAAGAACCTAATGAAACTCTAAACCACATTTATCTGCCTTCATTTCTTTCTGAGCTCTTGAATCTCCTCAGATTAGGTTAGAGTCCACTGGAGGAGGATAGCTGAGTCAGATCAATCTGTACTTCAGTACGAACCGATTAGCTCCTCACCCCAGCACAAAACTCATCGCCTAAAAGGTGCTTTGCACCCTGCCTGGGGATGTGTCTGCACGTCGCTGCCAGCTGGTCAGAAACTCTGCTCTAAAAATGTCAAGACATTCCGCTACAGGATACAGCTTTATGTCTGAAGTCTAATAGCCATTAGTCCTAACTCATTCTGCCTCTGTTTTCCAGGATAAAAAAGAGCTTTATCTCTGCAAGCCATCTGCATCTGCCAGCCGAAGTAGTTCCCTTCTCTCAGTCCATGTAGATCTGCATGCCCTAACGGAGCATGTATGCCGCTATACTCACAGTTCCCACACAAATGTGTCTAAAGCTAAGATTTTAGGGAGAAAACTCTCAACTGGTTCTCAAACTGTGGTCACAAGGGAGCTGTGGAGGGGCTGCAAGGTAGTAAAAAGTTCTCATGTTAACCGATAGCAGGGGCAAATAAATATCTCAGCTAGATCTCTTGGAGGAACTGTGCTGCTGTCAGCAATTAAAGGTATTTAGTTGTTCTCTGTTTCTCAAAAAACACTTGCATCCGGGAATTATGCACCTTACTCACAACTCAGGGGAAATGATCTGCAGTGAACCGTTTCCTGCTTACCATAGACTGCTGAAGCAGTGAAAGGACTAGTGACAGACCCCCAAACAGGTTATGTTTATAGGGAAAAGAAAAAGGAAGAGAAAGAAGAAGAAAAAAAGGGGGATAAAGGGGAAAAAAAGGGGGGGAAAAAAGCAGGGTTTTTTGTTAGAAAAAAAAGAAATTATACCATTTTACAATACCAGCTGGTATTTTAGATAGGTAGTAATTAAAGAACAAGGTCAAGTTTAAGCAAACTTTGGGGACCAACATTTCCACATGCACAAGTCATTTCTGTGAGAACTCAGCAGCCCTTTAAGCTTCTGTGTAAAAGAAACTGAAAATAAAACCAAAAAGCAGAAGCAAACCCCTTATTATTCAACACTCTGAGATCCTTTGTAGAGCAAATCACTGCAGCCTGTGCATCAAACTGGTAAACTTGTCATGTGTTCTGTGATACATTAAGCCGTTCTTCATTACCAAGTGAGATACAAATTTATGATAAATGGCTTCATCAGCTATATTTAGTGCAAAATTCTATTTCTGCATTTCTCTCATTTTTCCTTTTTTATTCCTTCATTCTGTTTAGAGATGGAATTCTGGGGTTTTTCTATTTGAGGTGGAGAAAGTTGGACAAATGGTTAAGAGAACGGCATATAAAGTTCACTGTCTCTGTCATATCTGTTTCCTGCTCAAGTGAAAGAGTGTCAATTACTGAGCTGCAAGAGCATTCACTCTTTTTCTCTCTCCTTTCAACGTGTCTGTAAAAAGAAGATGTCTTTGATGGGCTTCTTCATGGTGTTTTTTTACAGATAAGTTTCCTAGAACCCCTGATCTGAATTTGAAACTTTATGTCAACATGAATATTCCTGCTTCATCTCGCGCATTCATAGACACAATAGGGGTAATTTTTCTCATACTCAGGAATGATTTTGATTATGAACTCTAGTAAGGCCCAGGCAAAAAATCACAAATCAGAAGGGGCAAAAAGTATTGTAAAATTGAGCTAGAAACCTTAGGACAAAACCACATATGAACAAAGAGGATTCTTTGCCCTAGCTGATTTTTGAGATTTGTAAGCATGCAGGTTTCACTGTAACCATGAAAAGCAGAACTTCATTAAAGAAAAATGAAATTTTCCATTTATCGTGTAAATTCTGCAAGCTGCATCATCAAGCAAAGCAAACAGGACTTTCACAGTACAGATGGATTAGTCAATAATTTAATTCCAAATACACCATCACAGGGAAAAGAAATCAGAATTCTATAGTTTCAGATATTTATGCAAAAAAAATGTTATGAAATTGTTCTTCAAACAACCTAAGCATTTTCATTCATTCCTAAGACACCCCAACTCTCTGCGATAAATTATGTTCAAAAAGAATCTGCTTTTGTCTCCAAAATTGCAAATAAATACATCAGGGAGTTGGTAATTGGCCTTTAAAAACAATGTTCTAGCTGTACAGTATAATGGCTAGGGTGATAGTAGTTCATCATATGTCATTTCATAGAAACTGGGGAAACCTTCTGCTGTAGCGTAATGGCATGTCAAATTTCTAACCTAACAAGCATAATGGTGTGTCAAATTTCTAACCTCCAAAAAGGAGAAAATACCTCTTGTGCTGCCACAGAACTATCATGAGACTTTCCAAAATATTTAAAAATGTTTCTTTTTAAAGAAATTAATGAATTACCAGTCCAAAATATTATTTGGTAGTAATTACAAGAGCAGCCTACACTTTCCCAAAAACCAACTCAATTACCAAAGAACTCTTAACCATGTCTCTGAAATAAAAATGTCATATTTTGCCAACTGAGTAATAATTATAATTGTAATTTTATTTTAGTCTTCTGTTAAGATGAATAGAACAAAACCTGTGTGAGACCAAGGCAGAGCCATGCAACTAGTCCAATAGCACAGATTATGTTCTATTTCTTTTTCATGTCAAAAGAAAAGCTTCTTCTAGAGCAAATTATAACCAAAAAGCAAATAATTACTGAAAAACAAATATCTGGTGAAGAAACTCAACTCCAATTGTGGATGCAGAAGTTTCACAAAAAAAAAAAAAAAGATCTGTTTCATTTTCCAATTTGTTAGTTTGTTGGGTTTCTTTTGCTTCCCTACCTAAAAGTTCTTTATAAAAAAAAAATAATCACGTTTTGAGTCTTTGACCTGTCCATATTTTATTTCAAAAAACTCTACAACTTCTTGCGATGGTTCCAAGTAGGATTAAGTTTATGCAAAATTAAAGGCTGCTGTTGTATTACACAGATTAAAATCACTAATAAACCCAAGTTAATAATTACTGCTACCATATTTGGCTTTGGAAGATCAAGAAATTTTATTTAAAGAAAAAAAAAAAGAAAGAAAAAAGGAGAAAGCACAGCAACAAAACCCATAGCCAGCACATATTTTGAAAAAAAAAAAACCCACCCCAAAACTCAAAGTCCTTGTCTTTGCTCAGTTACAAGTCTGTAGCACATTTTATGAATCAAATATCACAAACAGTTCATTTTCTTTAAGGTCTTTCATTTAACGTGATATATTTGTAGAAATTACAATGAAAAGATCTACCATTTTTTAACTGTTAAAGTAGTTGCTTGGAAACCTTAGATGATGGTTGGAACCATCAGTGTTAAAAATAATTAGGCCACAGAATAGCAGTTTCTTGCCTCCTTAAATTTTCCCCTCTTCTTTTACCTTTTCTTGCTTCTCTACATACTCTTCTCCCAAAGCCCTAGGTATTTCTCACCTTTAAATTTTCCTGAGTCCCACTAAGTGCAAGACAAGCCACTAATAATTTTTTTCTACCTTTTAAACTTTCCCTCTTCTAGTTTTTCTTTCTAAGGCGAACAGTTGCAGCCTTTAGTTTCATGAAAGATCATGCAAAGCTCTTTTCATTAAAATAAATTATTCTGATTTTCTGAAAGTTTTGTTCCCGTGAAATCACACTGCTTTTGTGGCTTAACAATATTCAAGAATGAGCAGCAATAAACTACAAATAAAATATTATACAAATTATGTTAAGATTAAGGCCCCCCCCCCTTTTTTTTGCATATTTATTTGGCACTAATTGAATGAAATCTGTGCAAATTTTGAAATTTTCCTTTTCTTCTGGTGGAACGACTGGGATCTTCATGCAGCCAGGTTCCAAAGGGAGGATATGTATAAATCAAGTATATTACGGTGTTTCAAATCTGGTTCATGATCTTCTCTTAGTTTTTACAGTTGTCTGTCATTAAACGATTATGTTGCTTCATTCATACATTACCTTACACATGACAGGTTTTTCCAAGGAATCTCTGTAGTGATCTACTTTCACTAAAAAGCTCCAGAGTTACGAGCAGGGAATAGACTCCTCTTATTCTGCACAGAACATGTTAAAGTTGTGCAACACAAGCCCAAATGCAAGCTTTTAAATGCACGCTAGTGACATCAGCTCATCCTGCAGCCAATGCAATATTAGCCCACCATGGTTCCTCAAGTGACAGCCCTTTTACTATTTTATAACCACAGCCAAATCCAGGGTTAGGTAACACGGCTGCTCTTTGCGCAATGTCTCTAACCACGATTAGGCTTGGTCCACATCACCTTTTGAAATATCCCAGACAAAATATCCCCGGCAAAATGACAGAACATCCCAGGCCATGTGTCCAAGCCTTTGATAACACCTGCCTTCCCATACTTCTGCTGCAGGACCCTTATTCTGTATTTCATGCCTTTCCCTACTCTTTCTCCACTTTTTCCCCACTCCCCCCCCATTTTTTAATGATAAAACAGAAAGAGAGGAAGAGAACTCATATGGCCTGAGTGCCCTGAAGTAATTAATCTGCAAAATAAAATACAAATGCCTGTTTAATCTTCCAAATGAAAAATTTGTCAAACATAAGACAATTAGACATGTTCACAGTATGCACAGCTTTAACTCCCCTACCCACTTTTTTTTTTATTTCAGATTTTTTTCTCTCAAAAGATCACCATGTTAGCCAGGGGAGCAAATTCCCCTCCACTGCCATCCAAGAATACTCTGTAATTTCACCCAGAAAGCCACAATCTTGGTTTTTCTCACCAAAGTCTCCGGAGAGTCTAGGTAAACTGCTTTTTACTGTCTTTCATTTCTTCAGTTTTCCAAGCTGCCTCTGACACTCTAACTACAAATACATGACACAGTTATAACACTGTGGGCAGTTTCAAAAGGCAAACACACATTGCTGTAAAAAAAGGGAAAAGATCATCAGTGAATGTGGGCAAGTTTTTCCATCTTTAATACATTTAGAGCCATAACAATCCGGTGGGAAGACTAGCAAATCCTGGACCAGACTGTCATTAATTTGGATCCAGCTATGAAGACAGAAAAGCAGTGGCAAATTCCAAATCCCAACAGTTCTACAACCTGGAATGACATATATTACACATTTTTGAGTTGTATATCTCATTTCTCCATAGCATGCTCATTGGCAGCCAATGAAGTCTGCATGTTGAGATGAGAACACGTTTTATGTCACCAACATCACATTCATTACATGTTTTCTGAATTGGGATGGGTAAAAAAAATATTTTTTCTTTATAAAGTAGAGGCTGAGCCAATCTAATCAATGGCTATGTTGTCATACACTATAAAATTTAGCTGATGACATACATGCTTCCCTTTGTGCTATAAACTATCTTTTACAACATTATTATCTTTCATGTGCATTATGTGTGCAAGAAAGAATAATGATGGCAAGAATTAATAGCAGCCAACATTTTCTTTAAAAATGTGTAACTCTGGTTAATCCCACTGAGTCAGCACCTAGTTCTCCCAAAACTACTGATGCCATAAATTACCTGTCTGTCTTTGTACAGAATTGACCGAGAAGAAATTAGTGTAATAAATTGTATGATTGCATTGATATCACAAACTCTGTAGTAGTGTTATATTATTTTCACCAGATTTCATGTCCATCAAGACTTAAAATGCTTTTTCATGTTCTTCCTCCAACCCAGAATGTGATTCTTCATTCTCTTAATGCTGTTTATTTTCCTGTTTCATCATCTAATTTGTACACAGCATATGTTAAAACTCTCAGTTATACAGTAGCTCCTAACAGCACACTGCAGCCTATGAGATCTTAGTAGAATACACTTATCCCAGAAATGTATTGATATGAAATATTTTTTGTGTAAATAGAAAAGCTTATGGCCTATTTTTAAACTCTATATGCAAATGCATAAAAATTATTAATATACTGCACAGTATTTGCTTTAGTAATATTTGCCTCATTCCTAGAGTTGCAATAACTGCTTTTTCCTTCTTCTGCATTACAAAGGATCAGTGTTTAAAAGGACAGAGTGACTATTTACTCACCCTGTGCTTATAAAGCGGGGGGGGGGGGGGGGGAGAGAAAAGTAATATGGAAGTACTTCCTAGTACTTAAGTCTCTTTATTGGGTGTCCCCAATGGAAGGTATGGCTTATACGACTGCAGTCTCTACTAAGCTCCAGATGGGAATCACAGTTCTATTTTTTTAAAACATTTTTAATGATAATTCATAGGGATTGCTTTTGCCTAAAAAATTAAGATCTCAGCAATATGCTGTTTTCATTAAGTGTGTTTAGCTTCTGAAAGAACTTTTTTAGCTTTTCCTCCCTTAAAGAAAAAAATAACTGAAATAAAATACTTATTCAGCCAGAAACAGAAATAATTTTGTTTGGAAATGAAAGTTTTTGCAGTCTGCCTTTGTGTGTTTCTTTTAGTCTTGTTAAGCATAACTGAAAACTATGACCAGCAGGCATTATAAACTATGGAATACAATAAATCAGGAGTATAACAGTGGTCTCACAGCTTGAACATGGAAAATTATGTCATCCAGATTATGTAAATAGATTGAAAATAGCACCAGACTCAAGGAAGATCGCTGCAGGATAATAGTTATCATTTTAAAGGGCAGAGATGCATTATTCCTGCTGGAGGCAAGAACCTGACAGTGATCTGTCAATACCAAAGAACACATAAGAAAGATTGTTGTTCCTGCCCTCTATCAAAAAGCTGGCTGAAACAATTGTCACTGAACTGGTAACAAATCGTCCTGCAGGGATATATCACAGGGGGGTTTGCTCTTCGGACTTCTGCTTTGAAAAAGATGAGATTTTAGTTGCTGACTATAAGAATTCTGTGGGTAAAATGAGGAGGCCCTTGCTACATTTTCATACAGAAGAAACCACTCTCACTCTTACGGGAGCAGGTAGCGTTGTCGTGGTTTAACCCCAGCCAGCAAATAAACACCACGCAGCCGCGCGCTCGCTCCTCCCCTGCCCCGGTGGGGTGGGGAGGAGAATAAAAAACAAGTAAAACTCATCAAGATAAGAACATTATTATTATTATTATTATTATTATTATTATTATTTTAAATAAATAATGATGATGGTGATTTAATGAAAAGGAAGATAACAAAAAGAGAGTGAAATATAACCCAAGAAAGACAAGTGATGCACAACGCAATTGCTCACCACCCACTGACCGATGCTCAGCCAGTCCCTGAGTAGTGAGCCGCCCCTCCTGGCCAGCTCCCCCCAGTTTATTTACTGGGACATGACGTCACATGGTATGGAATACCCCTTTGGCCAGTTTGGGTCAGCTGTCCTGGCTGTGTCCCCTCGCAACTCCTTGTGCCCCTCCAGCCTTCTTGCTGGCTGGGCAGGATGAGAAGCTGAAAAATCCTTGACTTAATCTAAACACTACTTGGCAACAACTGAAAACATCAGTGTTATCAACATTCTTCTCATACTGAACTCAGAAACATAGCACTATACCAGCTACTAAGAAGACAATTAACTCTACCACAGCCAAAGTAAGGACAAGCATAGAAACCTATATTTAACCTAATTTAATACCAAGAGATTAGTATTGTTATAGCACTAAAATGAAACCACTTCTTTCTGATGCTTTACCGTTAAAATCACTCAAGTTATCATACTCCCATAAAAGTATTTTCTTTTCTTTTTCCAATGGAAAACTCCTTTGAGCAGCTCTGTGACTGAGCAGCTATCCATAGAAAAGGTCTCCTTAGAATGAGTTGCACTATTTGCAGTTATCAAATCATTGTAGAATATTCCAGATGTTATTGCTAATGTAGAAAAGGTAAGAGAAAGTGGTTGATTTAAAATAGAGCGATAATACATGTTTTTATAAGAACTGTGTGACATATATACGTATATATCCACATACATGTTAGTCAGCAAGGTTATGAGTTACAATACTTGTATAAAAAAAGATAGAGAAACCAGCAACAAATTTTTGCCTGTCACTAAGTCTGTTAATACCATAAATACACTGTAGTCAAATTCTGGTTCATAAGTTTCTTTGAAGATATGATTACTTCAGAGCTGAAAGCGAGGTCTACATTATAGAGTATTTAGAAAAGATGGGCAGAACAGAAAATAGGAAAGCAATGAAGAAAATTACAATTGGGCACCTCTGTCCATGTGGTTACAATAGGACAATGTGTTTCCTTTGTCCATGAAGGGATGTTTCTTTTAAGACGAAGAAAAACTGTATATTATCCTTAGTAAGAAAGAGAAGTCTTGGGTCTCTTGCTGCAACACATACATATGTATCTCAAATAATTTAGACCAGTCTTTCAAAGGATGTTAAATTTATCTTATTTAAGTGATGTGACAAGTGGTGAGTCATTCTAGCGTTAATGGAGAGGAGAATCAATGCCACATTTTAAAAATTTCTTGCATGGGCATCTCCTTTACAACCAAAGACTACATTTGGATGTATTGAATTTAAGTCCATGTAATTCTGTTAACTTATTCTGCACTTCCATTTAAAAACAGATGCATAGGAAAAAAAGAAGATGGTTGTTTTGGTTTGGTTTGGGCTTTTTATTAAAGGCCTTTGGGAAGCACAGACTAAACCATTTGTGCCCAAGAGATCAAACACTTTAAAAGACCCATAAATGCAAGCAGCAAGGTATAACTCTGAGCAAAAGAACCTGGGCGTGGGGGAGTCTGAATAAAGGAAGGAACTAAAAGCTGATGGGTGGTGGAAAAGCCCTTTTCTCTGGCCTGTTGTTTTTCAGACAATATTAAGAAGTATTGACAATATTGTCCTTTTATCTGTGGTTATCGGAGGCCTGCCCCAATGTCCATTGATTTTTTTCTCCATTAATTCTGGTAGTATTCTAGGATCTGACCTAGCTGTCCAAAAGTGTTTGTTTGCCCCAAAACCAGCAAAATGTATGCATAACAATTTAAGACATAAAAAATAATCATTAAAAATAAGAGAATGCTTAAAAGGCCCAGAAAAGGTAACAGACAAAAAATGCAGCTAACATAGTTAGTATTTCTGTGAGCAGCTGCAGTGTTCCTCCCCGCATACCATGGAAATGTTCTAACTGTAAAACTGTAATTTTTTTTAAAACCGTGTTGGGGAATATTTTTATAGATATATATATAGATAGATCAATAAAATATAAAAAGACAGATTATTGAAACTACTGGGTGATGTATGATAAAATATTCATACATTAATTAAGCATAATTAGCATTAAAATATAGGCATCATTTAGATGTTAATTAATTCTTGTTTCCCTTATCTTACAAGAGCATATGTGGCATGTCTAGCAGCAAAAGATGTTATACTGAAATGTCCTCCGGAAAGAAATATATAAAAAAAATACACAGATGCTCAGAAATGTTTTCTAAATACATTGTCCATACTAAGAGCTCAAAGACGTAACATGTAATTGGTGTTATATTTGGAACAATGATAAGTGTATACAGAAAAGGACGTGAACTTCAGACTCGAAGGGAGCAAAGGAAAACCTGTCTATTCAGTCCCCAGATACTAGTTTGTAGCTGTACCCTCACATTGTTTTCATCTTAAATCTTTTTTAAAAGCTCTTTCTATTGGTGCCCTTTGCGCTGTCAGTCACAGTGGAATAATGCTCACTAGGAAGTCAGGGCTCATGAAGCCTTTACGCTTTCCCTGCAAAGAAAGTTGAAATAAACAACCTTCCATAGGCATTATGGTTTGCTTTCTCAGACTGGAGTTTGGAAAGGCATTTCAAAAATTAATTAAAACTGAGATCTGTAAATAAAGTAAATAATTTTGAAACTTCTTAGCTTCTCACTATTTACTTTAAAATAACAATCTGAGGCCAATAATATTTTCAATCATAACTTCCTTTCTTCCCCTGCAAAAAAACCCCACTGCTGTATTTTTGTAAAGGTATCTACTGGGCCTAAACTTCCTGAAAGTGTTTGGATCATATTCCGATTCTGATAGTTCTCAATCCAGACTACCACTTAATACATGAAAACAGTATTCTTCCAAATCTACATATACAAGAGAGATGGGTAGAAAATAGGTGATGTTTTTGTCTCATCTACTCCAAACTGTCAGGTACCTGAAGAAAGGAAGGTTTGGAGAAAGTTTAAAAGGTAAGAATCCATTATATGTAGGTAAATTTTAATTATGCAGCTTAACTAAAAGTCATCAAGGGCTTTTGACTACTCCGTGATCACATCCTTAGTTCAGGCAAGACTCTTTTGAGACATTTACTTTTGTCTGATGTCAATGGGTTCGCTATTATTCTTAAGGCTCCTTATGTGCTTAAATAGTTTATTTCTGTAAGAATAGAAGTGTTTCTTTCATGGAAATTTTTAATTCAAAATTTTCAACCAGAATTGTGCACAGGACTTTAGGGAGTAAACACATAAATAAAATAAACTTGAAAAGTACCATAATTCAAGATGTTTCATGCAGGTTGTAAGAAGTGGGCTATCCACCAGGAGCAATGTAAGAAACAGTGGGTGCAGAATGTATCGGTGTCCCATAAAAATAATTAAACTTTTGGGATGGCAAAGCCATGGATATGTGCAGTAGCACTGCAATGTATTTTATATTCAATGCAGATTTAAAACATGAAATATGGTCAGATGAAATATTTCTTTTTAACCTTGAGGTCTGAAAAATGATAATTCAACTTGATTACCATTTCTCTGCACACTGTATTAGGCTACAAGCCAGATATTTTATATTAAATGAGGCCATATTTGCATAAAGTTGTCAGTTTTTTTTTCAGGAAGGGGGTTGGAAGAGCACATTCTTAGGAAATATTGTGTATACAGAAAGGAAGGAATGTATTTAGCATTTTGAAAGTCTATTTGTGTTTACATGTAAAGTACTCTAAAAAAATGTCTTGTTTTTACTCCTGTTTTCTTGTCTGGAACATTGGAAAGCACAGATTTTTTGTGACAATTCAGGCTGAACAAAAAAAAAGTCAGTGTTAAATGACATTTCTTTCTTTCCTGCTGTCCTGTAATGATCTTTTTTCATCAATCAGTGTTTCAAACAAATTACAGTTTGATACCAAAAAGAGCTGAGAAAGTAATTTTAGACAAATCACCAAAGAGAGTTATAAGTGCCACAGAATGAGCAGAACATCTGAACACAAAAGTGGCCCTTCTGATACAATTTATTACAGAGTACTTAGGAAAGTTAACATGGGGGAACATAAAAATTACTGCCATTGAACAAACTAGCGATCCAGTAAATATGGCATTTTCTCCCTGACAGTAATGAGAAACAAAGAATTTGAAGCCTTTTGGTTTCTTTCTTTTTCCTTCTGTCTTCTCCCTTTCCTTTTCTTTCTTTCTTTCCCTCCTCTCCCCTTCCTCTTTCCCTCTCCTCTTCTCATTAGAAAAATATAAGAAAGGCTTAAGGGTATTTAAATTGGTTTTATTTACAAAATAAAATATATTTATAAAACTTGCTTACATAGATTATGAATAGTTAAAATTAAAAAATAGTATTTTAAAACTACTTAACAGTAATGTTTGAATTGACCTGAAATATATTTAGATTTTTTTCATTTTATGAATAAGATTTTTAACTTAGTGTTCTGAAGTAGCAGGAAAAAATGTTCTGAAATCTCCAAAATACTTGAGAAAAATGGAAAAATGGGTCCCTTTTTAAGTGTTGTTTAGATTCAGACTGAAGGCTTAAAATTATTTAGAATTTGGAATTTAATTTATTTTATATTTCTTATGTTTCTTTACTACCTGAAAGTTTAACAATGTTTTGCACAATCATGAATTAATACCAATATGTACTTGATAAGAGGTATTATAAAAAAATTGCCTGATGTAGTGAGATTGTTAGATTATGATAGTGATGAACTAATTTTAAAGAGCAAATTTAAAACTTACAAGTGAAAGGGGAAATAAAAGCCCTGACTACTTAAGGCTATAGAAAACAACCTGAAGAGATTTTTTTTTTTTCTACTATAGATAATTATGAAAATTCAGTTAGTAAGAACGAGCCATCTTTTCAAGTATACTTGTCCCTCTTGACTGAGCTTCAATTGTAATATTCTCAGGTCTGAAAAGATAACTGTCTTCTTGTTTTTTCACCTACTTTCTGCATTCACACCTCTTTTTCTTGTAAGCTTACCTAGTGTGACACCTGGGTCATTGTCAAAATGTACTTTTCTTTCTTTTATTCTGTCCTCTGCAAAAATACTTACTTGTGCTTTCCTTTACTAATTCAGAATACAATCACCTTTATTTTGGGGGGACCTAAGCTACTGAGTACCCAAGAACACATTTTGAATACTCTTGCTTCTTTCTTGAGCAGGAGGTAGAGTCAGATCCCTGCCAAAATATCCTGCATTTCTGATACCTACAAATATCTCAAAATGTATTTCAAATTCCTTCCTTCTCCTTCACAATCTGGTTTGTTCTGTAATGACTTTCTCCTCTGATGCCGAGTCATTTGTGACTCCCAACAACAGTAGGCGGTTTCATGTCCTTTCCCTACCCAACTCAGTCTAATTGTTTTGATTTCAGAGATAAACCATTCAGTTTCCTTTTGCTTATGACCAACTTTAAAGACTGTCCACATCTTTATCCCTGTAGGATGTAATATTTTTATTAGGAGAACTTACAGACAAGGTAAAAAAAAAAAATGAGGTTGCAGCCCTCTGGAAGACACTATCTACACAAACAGTGGACCAAGAGCAGGAAAGAAGGTTGCGGCTTAAATCAAAACAGAGATACCACTTATAAAACTTACCTCTGGTCACTATGTACAGCTGACTGTCCTGTCCTTCCAGTTTGTCTTATTGCAACTTATCTACAAGAGTATTTAGTTGTACCTTTATTGCTTCTAAATCTTGCTGCCTTTTCTTTCAGTTTAATCAGTCAATTTATATGCTGCTCTCCTCTTTTGCCAAAAGCAAATACCAATTGTTGCCTGTTTAGATATCCTTCACTTTGTCCCTTCATTGCTGCTCTCTACCTATTTGTGAAAAATGTATTGCCGTGCCTTACAAGAATCACCTTAGAAAATAGTATTTCATGTATCGCCATTCGATCCTAAGAGATAATGAACAGTAAAGAAGAAATAAAAAGGAACCAATGTTTCTCCAGGTTTTCCATTAAGAAGTCCAGACAAAGACCTCTATCAATAGGCTGCACCGATAACGTAAACTGAAAATATTTATGCCTTCAGGGAAGAATTATGATATTATAGTAAGTAATAGAACTACTACCATGGATAAACACAGAGATTAATAAACCTCCCTGATTCAGTAACTCATTCTGCTATGGAACAATTTGGCATAGCAGTTATTGATGATTAAAGCCAAAAGGACTAAAGCCTCAATTTCTGAACGTCTGATGTAAGAGCTCTTAAAGTCACCCGGTTGTCACAGTGTGAAACGATCACTTCCTAGACATCATGTCCAATAGCGGACCCACTGCTGGGCACCCAGCTATTGCCACACCCCAAAAATCACTCGTCGTGGGAGAAAATCTCAGGCTTCTCTGTGAGAGAGCTAAGCCTATGCACAGGGCACACACAACAACACGTATGACCATCACATTAAGGACTGTCAAAAATGAAATGATGCAGAGAGATCCATGTGCCTGGAGTCTCATTCTGGAATCCCGTGTGAACACACACATCACTCCTTATGAGACAGCATAGTTAGAAACTACTAATCAAAAATAGGCATTTGATTGAAATACTAATATTGTTGTCCGAGATGAGAAAATTAATTTTGGACTCTGAGGTTCGGACATTCTGACTGAAAGAAAATGCACCATGTACAGAACAAAGACTGCACAATTAGTACCTACACAGACATGAATGAAGCTGCTAATGAGAATCCTACCAATTAGGCCAGGCTGAGATTTCTCAAAACCAAAGTAATATACTTTGAATTTACACTTCAGCGGCTCAATTTTGTACAGTAAAAACTCAGATTTGGTACAGTGAGTCCTAAAGAGAGAAATTAATTCCCTATGTATTTTCCAGTAAAATTAACATACACACCACTACGTACAGAGTCCACAGTGTGGCTAGGGTTTAATGTTTACCACTTAGTTCAACAGCAATTAATTTTAGAATCAACATATGCAACATCTGCCCAAAAGAACTAAAGAACTATTTTCCCTGCATTGAAGAAGTAAATACAGTATTTGAGAAACTATATGTCTTAGATAAGCACATGCCATAAGCTTGGATTTTATACAAGTTGAAGATATGTACTTAGCACATATTACCTGATTTTACAGCAATTTAGCACTGCGTATGAGTACAGGCTTGTGTTGTAAATTTGTAGCAAATTTGTGAAAGATTTGTTTTACAGATAATGGTAGGAGGACAAACATTCCATTATAGAAAATGAGTCTGCAAAATCATGCTATTCTACAGAAACACCGCCTGGCAGAATACCCCAAATCCTATAATTTCCTCTTTATTTATTCATTTAAACATAAGAATTAGAAAAGCTTAACGGAAAGTGCTGAAATGAAATGCATTAAATGTATTATTTTGCTTTTAACCCTGCAAAACCAGCACCTGAAGGGCAGCACAGGTTTTAACACAGTTGGACACAGTTGAAGTCACTGATAACAACCTGCCACATGAAATCAGACATGGTCTCTTAACACGTGACGCTGATTTGTGTAAGTTCAGTCTGGCTGACAAAGCCACGGCTCTGTTTTACCATTAGCCACAACTGCAGTATGCCCCACAGATCACAGATGACTTAAAACAGCCTTTCCCTTAAGTACAGCTGTAGCAAATCTCACTGAGGTCCGCTCCTGGAGCTCTCACCCTCTGCCTATCGGTATGCAATAGCTTCAGGGACAGGAGCAGATGAGCAGCATTCCAGGTACTAATATACAGACAGATACCTAGGGAGAGTTTCAAAATCATCTAGCGGGAAAGCGTCTAAACCAGACGAAAACCAGTCCAGCTCCACATAGCCCTGCAGAACCTCTTCCAACCTCATTAGGCTCCTCTGAAGGTCTGACCACAGAACCTTCTCCTAAAAGCATCTCTGAACAAACATATGAGACCATCAAAATGGTTTCTCGCTTCTCTAACGCTTGTTTAATAGGCTTAACTTTGTACAAGCTGCTTCCATATGCCTGTATTCTTGAAGCTAACAGGACACAAAAGCTAGTGGAAGAGTATTTAAAGTCTAAAACTGGATGAAGAACGGATGCTTCTTATATTGTTTCTACAGGCTTTACATTGTTTCTACACGTTTTCAGTTATGATCATGAATAGTAAGGGAGCTACCAGAAAGAAAGTCTTTTTAAAGGTGAGCAAATTCTGTTGACACATTTTGACAGATATTTCCTACCCTATTTGGTTTAGATTGTGTTTATGCTGCTTTTTTGTTTTCCTTTTGCTCTATATATGGATTGAGTTTACTGGAAGGATTACTTGCAGACACAGCAAATGTTAAGTGTATTACAGAGAACAACCACAGATGTTAATTTTGAATTTGCAAATAAGAACATTTGGACTTTTATGCCCCTTCAGTCAGGGAACAAACATGTACCATATGAATTTTAGGTCTAGCTAAAATTGTGACTGCTGAGCACGAGGGGACAAAAATGCTCAGTTCTCTCTTAGAGACAAAGAGTTATTTGCAGAATTATTTAGATGGAGTCTGTTTCTGAACTCCTTCCTCCTCAGTATGAAAAGATGTATGTGTACCAAGAGACTCACTGACTTAAAATAGGCCTATACAGAGATAGAGAGTTATGCTGGCAATTACAGTATATTCAAGACATATTAAAGTAATGGAATTATTTTTATGGACTACAGAAGGCTTTGGATAAGAACTTAATTGTTTAATAATTTGGTGGATTTACCGAGCACTCGAGCATTTTTGTTCAAGAATGAGCTTAGGGAATTGGGATATTAACAAACAAAAAGAGGTAGAATTTTTAGATAAGTTACCTCCTATGAACCGTTTGCCAAAATTAGCGAAATCCCTAGATCTCTGTGGTTTCCCAGACATAATCACCACCTGTCAACTTTATATGTCTGTTTTATTTTCAACCCTCAAAAGCAAAGACCACATTTTTAACACCAACTGCTGCCTACTATTGAATATATTGTCACATCTTCCAAATGATACACTGTATGCTGCAATTCAAGTTTAAAGAGTTTTAAGAGCTCAAACCTCAGTTTAGGATCTGCATTACACTATATGCAGGACTGAAAAAGCAAAGTCAAGTAACAGAGTCTGAAAGATTATCCACCGAAATCCTTCCTAAATAGTAACTCTCACTGCAATTATATATCACCTGAACTGAAAGTAATACTATATGAAAGTAAGGGGAAAGAAGTTCCTCACTTCAGATACCTGCCATAGTCTTCAACCTGTAAGCTATGATGTATAATCTATTACGTACAGAACCACTTCCAACCTTTCTGTGATTCGTGGGTTCCGAAGACATTTTTTAACGTATGAGAGTTAGGTTTAGAAAGTTCATCTTATGCAGACTGCTGTGTAGCACACATTAAATTATTTCTCTCGGTCAGCTTCGCAAGTCACTTAAAAGTAGTGGTAACTCCCTGGGGTCTGTGGATCAGAGGCTGAAAGCCGCTGATCCGTGGGAGAGCTGGCAATGATGGGTGAGGGTTTTTAGGTTTGTTTCCTGCCACGTCTCCTACTCAAGTGGCTTGACATTGTGTGCTTCGCCTTCTCCTGCTAGCTGCTACTTCGGCACTGCTGCCCAGTTGCCTCTGACCTCTCTGTGGTACCATTATGAGCCTGACGATTTCTTTAAAGTGCTATGAAAACAGGCTAGGTTCTAAACTGGGTGGTTTTTTCCTATGAGCCTGAGTGGTAAATGTTACCTCAGTATATACGGGAAATGGCAGAGCTGGCAAACCACTGCATCAGATTATGGAGAGGGGGGGGAAGGAAAAAGAAAAAAAAATGAAAACTTTTTACCTTCAGGAGAGAACTGTGGAATTTTTTTACTTTCTCAACCAAAGATCAGCCCTCCAAATCCCAGTCTTGATATATAATTGAATGGAGTTATTAAAAATTATGGGAAATATTCTTAAAATGATGGTATACCTTATCATGGACAAAATTAATCCATCCCTAATTTAAAGCAATAATAAAATAGATGACTGGTGAACATGGCAACAGCCTGTATTTTGATAATAGGTCAAAATCAATTTCATTTTTCGTCATTGAAATATATTAGAAAATCCAAGTCACGCAAATACTTTTCATTGTAGTTCACTCAAAGGTCACAAAGATCCCTGTTTAGTAATGTAGATAAGACCCCATTTAGTTCCAGTGAGAATAGAAGAACTACATTTCTCTGTTATCTATTATAGAAAGAGAGGATGTGCTATCGGATCTGATAGCATCAGCAAAGCTGTAGGAAAATTCTAGAAAATAAACCATTGATCTAATTACCTTTGAAATATTTCTATTCATTTCAACAGAACCTGGATCAGGTAATTTGTGAAGAGAATTATACTGATTAAGGCAGCAGTCTGCTCCTCCTCCTGCATGGTATTTCACCAAAAAGCAGATTATGCTGTAAGACAGGGATCAGAAAGAGCACTGGTTCTTCCGAACAGCCCAGAGCCCAGCTTGTGCATCACAAACTCGACTGCCGTTGGACTCAGAAAAATATCTGTGTGAAAGCAGACTACAGCAAAAAGCCCCAGCTAATGCTACATCTCACAGAGTTGCTGCTTCTTTTAAAGCTTGCTGAGAAAGCTATGAGGGAAAAGACAAAATAAGTGCATAAGAAAAGTACCAGTCAATACTGTCCTTACAATGGATACAAAAAACATGCAAAAAAATCACTTAGAAATTAAATTCCTGAGCTGTGTATAAGGACATAATATTGTCTTTCTTGTTGCTTTTTTTTTCTGTGACCAATGGATAGAGACAAGCAGTGATTTCCAGCAATACAATAGTCGTCTACGTTTTCATGAATTATGATGCTTAAAGACTGTAACTGTTCTTTCCACAGCCACAATGGATGACTGCAAAACATCATTAAATGCTTTCTTCAAAGCCATTTCCTTGAAGAAGGAGGACAATTGCAACTATAACATACAAACACCCCATCCATACTATGATAAATGAATTTATCTACAATACACTGCCAAAGAGTCTCTTCCAATTTCCTCTGAGCTTCTTTTATGCCAGTGTTGTGTTCAGAGAGGTTCAGCTTTTTTTAATGGCTAAAGTTTTAAAACCCAGGGTCAAGTACAAGTATTACCAGTTCCCTTCCTGCTAGAAGAGATTCTGTCCCCCCACACACCTCCAGCCCCCATCACGAGCATTGTATGGCAATTCTAACATTTTGAGATCCATTTTGAAAATACTTCACTTCTTGAAAGTACAAGGTGAGTATCAGTCAGAATCAATTTAGAAAATGTGAGGTTGCTACAGCAAATTGTTTGTATTCTGGGCACTTTATTTTTCCTGCTCAGGACGTTACTGTGACATATAATAATGTAATATAATATTACCGTAAGGTAATATGTAATATAAAGTTAGCATAATATAATGTTACCATGAAAATAATATCTGATCTTTTCTATTAAGAAATAAATACTGAAGTGGAAATGAGGACAAATGAGAGTACTAGGCAGCATAGTCCTGGCTCCTACTACATCTAACCTGTCAGACCTGACTTGCCAATGTCTCTGTGGTCCATCAGAACATTTAGGGTGCTCAAAGTTGTAATGTCTATAGCCAAATAAGCAGATGTCTCTGTTGACAAATAACTCAGCCTGCCCCTCTTGCTTTTTGTTCTCTTCCCCCTGTAATTTCCTCCTTTCCTAGCCCCCCCACCTCCAACCCTACAAGCTGATGCCATTACCATCAAACCGGGCAGTGTGAGGACCATGTTCCCCTCTCCACCTGGGCAGTAGAATTATGTTCTCTTTCCCTCCACTGGGGAAGCAATCCCTTAAACACATCAACCACCCACCACCGAAGAATTGAAATCAGACTGACAGGGAGGTGTAGAAACAATGTTCACAATCTAAGGTTCATACAGGTTACGAAGAATAAAATCTCGTTTGGTTTTGCTCAGGAAAAAAAAAAAAGGTTATATGGTCTCTTAGAGCAACACTAGAATCAAGACCAAATGCATGGCTTAGGGAAACCACCACGCTGACTTTAATGCTGAACAGCCAGAACATAAAGAGATCAGTAGGTAGCAGAATGGGCAGAAAAGTGTTTCTTCTGTTATTATCAACACAAACACTCTTAAAAGCATCCTCCTTTACCAATATCAAAGCAAAGTGCATGTGGTGCCGTACTCACTGCTGCCACCAAGTGGACAACATCTGTGCCCAGAATGTGATGCCGGTAGAGCCCCAGAGTCGCATTTCTTCAGGACTGTATATGGAATTTTATTAAAATATAGGAAATAAGACTACCCGTAAAGATAGCCTATCTCAATTCCTCTCTCCAAAGAACTTAATTCTGTCTTCCAGGAGTAATATACCTATAGCTTTCTTCTCCCTGAATCCAAAGGAATTGTCCTGGTTTCAGCTGGGACACTTAATTTTCTTCCTAGTAGCTGGAATGGTGCTGTATTTTGGATTTAGTATGAGAACACTGTTGATAACACGCTGATGTTTTAGTTGTTGCCAAGCAGTGCTTATCCTAAGTCAAGGATTTTTCAGTTTCCCATGCTCTGCAAGCGAGCAGGTGCACAAGAAGCTGGGAGGGAGCATGGCCAGGACAGCTGACCCCAACTGGCCAAAGGGATATTCCATACCGTAGGACATCACGCTCAGTATGTAAACTGGGGGGAGCTGGCCAGGAGGGATGGATCGCTGCTCGGGGACTGGCTGGGCATCGGTCGGTGGGTGGTGAGCAATGGCCTTGTACATCACTTGTCTTTCTTGGGTTTTATTTCTCTCTCTTTTTGTTATCTTCCTTTTCATCACAAGTATTAGTATATTATTTTATTTCAATTATTAAACTGTTCTTATCTCAACCCACAAGTTTTACTTTTTTTTCTCTGATTCTCCTCCCCATCGCACCGGGGCAGGGCAGGAGGAGTGAGTGAGCGGCTGTGTAGTGCTTAGTTGCTGACTGGGATTAAACCACGATGGGGAGACAGATTTAAAATCTAGCAAAAGAATCTGTAGGATTTTTATTGGCTGAGAAGACACCTTAATGGGAATACCTTCAAAAAACATAGCCAGATCTTTTCAATAAAGAATGCCGCCTACTTCTATTTTAGACCATTTTTTGTTCTTTCAAGGATGCACTGTACTTTTCAACTGGCAGAAGCTGTCGCAGGTGCTGAGGAGCAGCCAAGTTTGCACATTTTGCAATGGCAGCAATCATCAATGATAACACGTACAGTACCTTCTTCTTGGCACATAAGCAATATTTCCCTAGGAGTTTTCTGACAGCTGATGTTGAAGCTTATGAGTCTGCCATGTATGTAGTCACAGACAAAAAAAAGCCAAAGCATTAGCCAGGGTAATCTGTATGATCAGCTTGGTTTCTCTGTGCTCACAGATGTGATTAGTAGGGAGCGAGAGGATTGACGTGTTTCTTCCTAAGACCTTCTCCGAGAACAATTTCTGATAAATTTCCATAGAAATCCATACTAACGCTCTGTGATAAAAATAAATAATGGCCTATTTTGGATCCTTCCTTCCTTCTCTATAAGCTATTCTGCATCTGTCCCTTTTAATGACAACTGTATTTGCATGTTACACCTGAATCTGACTTTAAGATCTGGGAGGATGGAGTCAGGATGATTATTGGGAACATTCCCATTTAATGCCAATAATTTCTGGAATGGCCCTCCCTTATAACCCTTCGAGCCATCCAGTGTTCCACCTGATTGGCATTTATTTTCCTCATGTTCTTCAGTGCTGCCTTCTTATTCATTCTGCACTTAATCAAAACCAAACAAGCCCTCTCTGTGTGACTAGCAGAGCTATCCTGTTTTCTTTAAAGCTCCCAGAATTTAGGGTGACATAAGTATATGCAGCTGCAGGAGCTGCATGAGAGTTTGTCAGTCACTGGATTGGACTGAACATGAATCCTGGAGAGGCATCTGAGCAACGCTGACAGCAGCCAACAGTTACAGAAAACCATGGCAGAAGAGGGAGCATTCTCTGCCTAAAACAAAGGAGAGCAGCCCCAGATTGCAAACAAAGTGCAAATCAGGTGGGTAAAGTGTCAGGGAGGTGCTTGGATATATCAGAATTACTTACCAGTTCTTCACAGGCAGTTTGCAACAGGAAAACTGAAAGAATGGAAAATAGGATGCAGAACAAAATGCGGTAGAATAATAAATAAAATGATAAAAACCCACAGATAGTTCGAGGCCATTTTCTTCTAAATTTGTTTGCTTTTTCAATTTCTTTCCATTTCAGTCGTAATTCTTAACTCTGCCCATCAGGCCAGGTACTTTATTAGTATTTTTAAGTCAGCTTATCCTTCAAATGCATTCATATTATAGCTTATAGTGTTCTAGGAATTTATCTCATACATTTGTAGCATTTTTAGTAGTAACCTTAATAGATGACCATACATCAGCTTTTACTTCCACACTGCTGCTTGATCTCTCAGTTTTATCATGAAGCTGTTATGAAGGTCTGCTTGGTTCAGTCACAAGGCAGCATAACTTTTTTCTTCACAAGCTATACAAATCATAATTTACTACTTCATCTAGATTTATTCCGTCCAAAGAAAGAAAAACAATCCATCACTGTGAATACAAGTAAGTATAAAGCAGTCCTAAAAGTCTTATAACTAGTATAACAAATGATGGTGGCAAAAGCTATTTTTAACAGCAGGTGACAATACTGATGAGGTTAAATTGAATTAACCTGGAAAACATTGTTGGTATCTAAGCAGCTGTCAACACAAGGCCCACCAATATTGCTAAGTGAATTCAGGTGAGCTGGATCTAGCCAGCTGCCAGGAGGCCTGATCAGTGTCAAACACCAGTTACTGAGCTCAAAACCCGTTCCTCAGAAATCCCATAAAAATGCTCCGAGTCTCTTCGAAAATGACTGTGAGCAATCAGTTTGGCTGGACTTGCTATCTTATGAAAGAGATAGAGAACTCTGAAATAAAGTTTCTTGTGAAGCAGGAAAATTAACTGAATTTTGCTAATAATGGAACATTTTAAAAAAATCTTTTTCTTCAAAAAGTGTAATTTTTTGCCTTCTGTTTCCGTTTTATTTAATATTATACCACTTTAAAATAAGCAACTTTGAAGTGGAAAAAAGCTCCTGAATTGTTGAAAAAGAATGTGTTGGAATGTTTTTCTTAGATTTTCTGCCCCTTAGAAGTCTCCACCGTATTTTACAATTTCTTTGCCATTTTGACTGACCTATATATTCCACGATATGATTACACTGAATTTTCTTATGCCATCTCTTAAGTAGTTCAGAGCAATTCCATTTGATTTTGTATTTTGCCATTACAAGTAATCCTGAGGTCCTGCAAACTTCACACTTACCAGCTTATCTGTTACAAAAATAGTTTAAAAGAAATTTCTTCATTTTCCAGCCACAAAACACAGTCAGGAACAAACAGGTGCATAGTAAAATGGTACAAAATGTAAGCAAAGGTGGCTGGAGGACAGTTCGCGATGCTAAGTCTGGCTTTTCAGGGATATATAGAAGTTCTTTAAGAATCTTTGGCTAGTCTTCCCAGATGTTGAACCTTAGCTTGATAGGTATGAATCTGACATTTTTGCCCATATACACTGGACATGTACATCAGTTGCAGCTCCAATATTTAGCACAGGGAAATCTCCCAGCGCTCTATCTGTATCTATAGCAGAAACTGAAGCTGAAGCTTGCTTCCAGGAGCTGAATCAAGAGGGACAGTAAATAGGAAACAAAAAATCTGGAGAAGCATGACAAAATGGAGACATGGAGAAAAAGAAAGAATGTGAATACAGAGATGATGTTACAAAGCATACCACTGACCTGAAAGTTCGCATTAGGTTTGCCGTCCTTGTTCCTTACAATTTGACAGGTAAATCAGAAGTTCCATTTTCAAAAATACAGCAAATAAGCAAACAATAAATCCAAGAGAGGTATTTGTCGGGAAAACTTTTATGACATGTCTTGGCCTAGGGTTTTTCTGTCCTGAAAAAACCAGAAAAGCAAAAAAAAATTTAGTGTTATCAAGAATATCCTCTTCCTCAGGCACATATTTAAGGAGTAGGAATTCATCATGCGGGCAGTATGCTTTCTAAGAATAAGGAAATCCGCTTTCTTCTCTATTGTTGGGCAACTCTGATAGCCTCTATGCATTTCTGGAAGTGACAGATGACGCTACATCCATATCTTTGCCATTTCCTTGATGCTACCTGAAATACTATGCTACTTGCCTGTCCTAACTTTAGGGTTTGCGCCAAGTGCCTGTGTGGGGAGCTTCAGCGTGTTAAAAGAATCCTGTGACCCGTCTGACCAAACACAATCTGGGCCCTAGAAATACTAGTAGCTTCTCTTGAATGTACGTTAATTGCATACGAAATTATAGTGTTGTCAGTGAATGCATTTCTCCTCACTGTTGGAAGTCCCACTGCTCCTGGAATTTCCACTTCACTATGTTTATCAGCCAAAAAAATCAGCCTATGAGACTGCATGTGTTGTTTCATTATAGATTTCTAACATACCATTGAAGGAATGAATAGCTGAAAACCACAATTATTACAGTGGCAATAACTTTTAGTATGACTTTTTAAAATGATCTAGATAGCTCCCATGAACAACAATAACTTTAGTACATTTGAACAATATTTTCGGTTTAAAAGGTGCTTTATTATCAAAGTTATTTTTGCAATTTTTAAAACCTGTTACCATGATTTTCTTGAGATGTTTCAACCACCACAGAAACAACAGGCTGTGGGCTCATTAATTGTTTATCGGGGCTCAGCAACTCGACCCCACTGTTTAGAAAACACAGAAAAGTATCCCATGGCCCATCCCTGAAGAGGCTAAAATATGAAGACAGAAGGAAACTAGCTTAGATTGCACAGGTTTCATTTCCTTAAAATGACATAGTGTAGGTGTTCCTTTGGAAATTTGTCACGGAAGATTTGTGATGCTCTTTAACCAAGTTTCCAAAAGATACCTGAGGAAACCATTTGAAATGATAAACATTGACCGCAGGATATTTGGATTTATTAATTTTACTTCAAACAAAAGCAAAGAAACTAGACCCTGCATTCTCAAAGGTACTTAAAGCTTTAACACTCCCATGCTGCCTAATCCTTCTGTCACCGCTATATGAAAATGTACCTTGCCTTGATTAATATTCTATTAATCCATGACAAAGTACCCATATCACTCACATGCTTACTTTCTCGGCAAGTTCCTGAGATATGCCTCATTAACTGGATTACTTGTTTGATCTGAACGCTGTCGTACCGTTCTGTTGACAGCTAGGGTGCCTCGTGCTAGACTGTGCACTGTATGGTCTTTATTAGTGCCAACCCCTTCATGTAACGTCTTTCTGAACCCTCTCCTCTGATGTATGGAAGGTGGCCCAAGGTCAAACAGTTTGTGATTAACTGTCAACGTAAATGTTGGTGTCATCCGAGTTACCATGAGATTAATTTAACTAACCTTTGATCTGCCTTTGAGATAAAAGAAACATGAAAAAGTCTATGTTGAATGAATCTTTTTTTTCCTTCATGGAGTAAAAAATATTTTCATCTATGCTGACTTTTTTCCCCTATAACTTCTGAAGGAGTTTAGCGCTGCTTAGAGGTAGCACTCTGACAGCCCTGAGACCAAAATTCTCAACTAGTTACAGATCAGAAACAGCATGGTCAACCGCAGCACACTTTTTTTCTCATAGAGAGCAGCACTTCCAAATGGAGTCATATTTCCCATTCCCTGAGGCCGTCTGCTCTTTTTTTCATCTTACCAAGAACTCAGACAACTTTAAAGGTACAGTGAGTTTTCTAACTTGCCTATAGGGCAGGTGGATCAAGACCTACACCAAAAGCCTTTTCTTTTTTTTTTTTTTAGCCTGCCTCTGAGTGTCCTTTAAACTTTAATTGCTTAATGAGATATAGATTATTATATACTCAGAGCTGTGTTTTTAAGGGAAGTCTGATTCTTGAAGAGAAATCAATTTTGTTGCTTTCCTCTAAAATGGAGCAAAAAACCTCGTTATCCAGACACCACCCCCACCCCGCAACATCTAGATATTTGACATTTGAATCTGGGTGCAGTTCTAAATGTTGAAATTTTCAGAGAATTAATGGTTTGGGTGCATTCTTACCCAGTTGATTCTGGCAGGCTGGAAATCTGTCTAGCCTTTTCTCAAAGATCACCCGTGGTGGTGAACTCAAGCAATCTATTCTACTGCTTCAGTATCTCTACCATAAGAAAGTGCTTTTTAATATTTAATCTGAATATTCCTCACAGAATTTAAGCCCATTATAACTGGTCTTGTCTACTGTGGGCATGGAGAACAGATTGCATCTTTCCTCTTTTCTGCAGTTTCTGTATCATATGCTCTAACCCAACTTTAAGTTATCTTTAGGAAAAAGGGGGAAATATCTTTGATATTTAATAGTTTATAATTCTGCTTAATTTAGATGGAGTATTTTAGGCTATAAGTAAACATTACCTTATCCATATTTTATAAATAGAGACAAGTTGATTGAGAAAACTGGTATCCAAGCATAGTAGTTCCAGCTTTAATTGACATGGTATACAAAAATCAGTCTCACTAATTCTGAGTCTATTCACTTACAGCTGTTTGTCATTCAACATATTAAATATAAAACCCCCTACTGCTCTTATCCATAATTCTCTTTACTTTTACTTTCATAAAAAAAGAATTATTTCCTTGACTAAGTGGGATAAGACTGATGATAAACTGATTTCCTGACTTAAGCTCTTTAAGGTTTGCAGAGGTCATAGAGTGTAAACAAGTTGAGACTGTGGTTGTAAGCCAGAAAAGCAAACTTCACTGTTGCGTTGCATAAGTATCACTGAAAGCCTGACAATACTTCTGCTTCTTCTATCATGCATTAGATGCTATTGGACCAAAATTGTAAGCCAATAAAGCACCTATTTACTTCTCTGAGAAAAGTCCATTTTTCATTCCATACCTCAAAGCAACGGTTGGAAACCTCTATCTGAATAAAACCTTTTCTGTGGTGAAGTGAAGCCACACGTGGAAAACTGCTCTAATGGTATATAACGCACTGTTAGTCAACAGCCTGAAAATAGGTCTCACTGCATAATGTAAAATGTAATTTTTATATGGCAAAGTTGTGACAGCGTCTTACAAACCTGAATAAATATAATTTTTTACATACTCAAAATAAAAATGAACTGAGTGATCCAAGGTAACAGAAACTACTATTTGAAACCGGGACCAACAGAGTCTACAATGGCTACATTGAGGTCAACACTAAAAGTCTTGGTGGTTTTGGCTAGGTCAGATTGGCTTGATGTGGTTAGTTATTCTGATTCAAGGTGAGATCTGATGGATCAGTAAGGCATGAACTCTGTGAAATACATATGCACAGAGACAGACGATCAGTCACCAATTTGACTTTGATCCTAGCAAAGTGTTGCTGACAGCATAAGAGGATTTGTTCTTTATTAATAACCAGCTGGATACAGAGAAAGTTTCTCATTTCTACCACACATTATACAGGTTAACCAACCTTGTAATAGCTATAGACACTTTCCTCTGCCAGAAAGAAAATTATCTTCGCCAGAGATCATACCCACAGAGATCAGAAATGAATTGAATTTGACTTGCTTACACTATCTCAGGTAACACTGATGGCAGAAGTATAAAGAGGTTGCTAAGCAAGCCCACTGGATATTATTATTAATAGACTGTAAATCAAAATTCTGAGCAATTTCTTGTATTGAAGAAGACTGAATCCAGCAGAGACAAAAATGTGTGTTTCAGTGTATGCATAAAGAAAATAAATTACAGTAAAGCTGCTCCAATTTCAGTATTTCAGGTAAGATTTGTCCATATTGCTGCAGCATAAAAAAAAATGGTAATACATGTAGAATGATTTAACAGATAGTTTCAGAGAAAATGCATGGAAAATAAACTTTTCAGAGTAAAGTTTGCCATTGTCTGTGAAACCGTTAAAACATCTTTAACAAAAAAACTTTATGAAAAAATCCTTATAAACATTACATGGAGACCCCAAAAGTGGTGTGGCAAGTTTATGTCCTACCTGGTATCTCAAACACTACAACATTTAAATATTACCTATTAGGTAGCAGACAGTTGATAAATGTGAGAAAGAAAAAAAAAAAGACCATCATAAATTTTGCTTATTGTCATATTGAGTGGTTTAGATTCCTAGCCTAGTAAAGCCACTGTGAAGGTTTAATTTATTCCCAATTAGATCAGGATCTAACAATAGCCTCTATCTCACTTTAAATCAGATGGGGTCATTATTATTTTTAAGAAATATCAAGGAGTTACATTTTATAACCCAGAGTGACTGTTCTTTAAGCAAGAAAAAAATATGTTGAAAGCCAATTTTCATGAAGTAAATAGTTTAGTGTGAACATTGTATTTGTAACACATTTTCCTAATCTTACAATGGCAAGTAATTTGGTTTTCTATGAATAAACAAAAACTACTCTGAATACTTATCGTTTGCTTGTTGTTATACTTAAGAAAAGAAATCCTTTCCTTCTGCTTGTACAAGTCATTAAATATTAGAGAGAAATTTAATAGCCATCTGGATGCTTCTATTCTTTCTACTCCCAAGTCTCTTCCAGCTGAAGAACAACCCCTTAGCTACTCCCATCATTGCTGTTCTAACTTTTACATGGTAATTGCATTTGTGACAGCTCAAATGCTCAAATTCAATGTTGGGAGGACAGAAGTTGGTCATTACATGTAGAGCTTGCATATTCAGTATCCAAATCTGTGGTGCTTTCTTGTAAACCTTCGCAATGCTGAAGAAATGATCGTGGAGCATGGGTTAGCAATGTTCTGGAAAGCAAGTTGTCTGCCTCATTACTCTGCATCCTGTCAAGGTTATCCAGGCATGTTCAGGATCATCTGCAAAGGAGACTAAGGCAGGCAAGTGTGGTATAACCAATAACAATTTTGAATAGATAAGTTCCACGTAAAGTCCAATAAAAACAAATTTTCTTAAACTTCTCTTTTTCTTAAATGTGAATTAAACATACCCCTAAAAATAAATATGGGCAAAGTGTCAACCCAGGTGGAACCAACCTGAATTTCCACCCAAAAGCTGAAGCAAAATGCCAAAGAGCCTTGATCCAGACCACAAGCAGAGACTGGGAAGCAGCAGATGATTGGTCATTACAGAGTTACATTATGTTTATGAACAGAAAGGGCGTTCCAGTCTCAAGGCTCTCGATATAAATTTCTGCGTAATCACCATAAAGGCTAGCAGTGTGATGAAACTAACATTTTAGCAACCATAGGGATGTAACTGAACTGTAGCCCTCGGATGCTACGCTGTGAGGGTTCCAGGAGACACCGTGCAGTGGAGCACTACTCTCTTCAGGCACCGTCGTCTGCAAACGCAATATAGTATTTTTCTCCCAGAATCAGATTATGCTAGAAATATAGTGAGGATTCATTCTTTCTAAAATTTCCAGCCTAGATAGTTACGTCAAGGTGTTTAAACAGGTGACTAAACCATCTCATCTCAAGGGACCTACCTGAATTAAACTACTCTCTGTACTTCTGAAAATAACTTCTCCTTAGTGGAAACACCCTCAGAAGTCAACACTTACTACTGTAACAAAAGCTATTAAAGGTAAATTTAAGAGGGTTTTTTGTGTGTTTTCTGTTTTCTAGTTGAAGGAAGCTTTATAAATACTGTATTTCTTAATTCTTGTTTATCGTTTTTCAGGAAAGAAAATTTTTATTATATTTGTTCAAAATGCAATATGCCACTGAACTTCACAAAACACTCACTTTCCTTTATATAAGCTTGCTTAGATGGCTAAAATGAATTCCTGTATTCCTATATGAATATTTTAATAATCTGAATACTATGGAAGTGTTACTTTCTATTGCTTTCTTATGTTTTCTTTTTATGCTTTCCTACAATTTTTATCATTAAAATGTGAATTACTAAATAAACTCCATTTTTAAGTCTAAATATGTCCATTAAAAATACATGCCTTTTTCATCTTCGTAACTTGCAGTTAGTTCTCTTGTTAAATAACTTTCAATTCAATACCACTGATACTTCTAGGTGTGCATGCATGCAGACAGTATTGAGCAGCAGTTATAAAGCAACTTTTCTCACTGTAGCCTCCTGTTTTCTCACAGTAACCTCATCTTTACTTTTGCTTTCTTCTTCATTTTTTAGAAGCTGTGGGCATCTGAGGAGTTGCTGATATTTCTGAAGTGCAGGCACTGACCCTGCCTTCTTATTTCATAGACTTATCTCTGCTGAACCTCTCTTCCCTACTTAGAGACATACGTATGTCCTGTGTTTTTACTTAACTGAAATTCTCACTCAGTCTGGCCTGTGATCTTTTGCAGTATAATGTTCCCTAGACAAAACTATTGCCTCTAAGATATCTGCATCTCTAAGAATGAGATTTTTTTGGCATCCTATGCATATACTTCTAAAATCACTGCATAGAGTTCTTTAAAATTTTGATTGAAATTTCTTCCTGCTGTTTCTCCCAGTTTTGAAAATGTTTTAAAAAGTTTATTCATCAAAGTTTACAAAGAAATCTTTCTTTCCAATTTTCTTATGGTTTCTCAAAACAGAAGAAAAAGACATTATCTTAAAATTTAAATATTTCCAAGCCATCAAAAAATTCTTTAAGACAATACCTGTTGTGAAGGATATAGCCTCTATATAATATTACTATATCATCACACTCATGCACTTCCACCTTCTACTTGAACCAAAGGCTGTTTTTATACTTCGGATGCCACCTTATAGACGGCAGACATTCAGGATAGGTGTTAAGGGATAGCTCCTTTCCAGACAGGGAATAGCGTATAACATGGGAACTGCAGCTCCATCCTGGATAATTGTTCACAACCCATAAGACAGAAGGTGCTCTAAGAACTAGCTGCCAAGTAAGAGAAAATTAGTATCTTCTCATATCTGGGGACAGCTCTGCCAAGACACCTAATTATTGAGGGGAGTGCATGATTTCAAATTCTGGATGGAAAGAGACTACTCTCCTGAAGCCTCAGTTGCCTGCTTCTTGAAGAACAGATCTGTATTTATCACTTTGGCAGTTCTTAGTGGCTGATTTAGCAAAGGGAGCCTCTGATGGTCTACTAGCTGTTTCTTTCTAAAGAACCTAATTCTACTATATTTTTTGTATACATACATGCACAAATAGATTTGCATACACATGAAAGCCGTTTGGATGCTTACAGTAGGGCAACAGATACCACTAAATGAGATGTTGCTCAAGATTTTTTTAATGCATTTTTGCAAATTGGTTGAACCCATACGAGAGTGATATGTTCAACCAATTTGCATAAAGGATCCAGGACAGATTTTATGTACTTTCTTATAAAAGCTCTGTGGTGCCCCAAATTATGCCTAATTCCAAGAGCTAATAATTCTGAGTAGCGACACTCCCCTCTACTGCTGTCAGCCCAGAACTATTCCCTTCTCTGAGATGCTAAGCTCAGAACAAGTGTACTTTCCCTTCACAGTTTGTGCAAACTAGTTACTGCACACAGCCCTCAATCTTAACTTTTAATAAAGGTCCTTCTCATTTTCTAGAGCACAAGATTTTCATTTAGAGTAATTCTTTCATTTACTTACCTCTTACTACCAACTTACTTATACATCAGGCATTTTATCCTGGAAAATAAATGTTTAAAATAGAAGCTAGAACAAGTGAAACTGTTGGACCAGAGATTATAAAAAGTCTAGGGATATCTAATCAGCCCATTCATCACTGTCACACACATTTCCAGAAGCTACTCCAAAACGCCTAGCCTCCATGTACTCTCCTGGGAACTCGTCATTGTTTTCTGCCAAAGTGTCAGCAAAATAATCTATTTATATCATTTTGGATTAGGCTGAAACCGAGGGTGCTGAAGAAATGAGGCCTGCAAGGAAAGCCTAGTAGTTCCACATCAGCTATGGAACTGATTTTGAATTAAAAAGTATCACATCACATTTTTATATTTTCTCTTTGAGTATATTTGAAATAAGAATGCCCTCAGAAAGATGCAGAAAATCTAAGAATCCATTGTCTCTTCTCTGCTTTCTGTTGGGTTCAAGCTTTCTCTTCCCATCTCATAGGAGTAGATTTTCAAGTAAGGCCTTTAATTGTTTCAAGTTCTTTAATTACCACTTCCTTTGGCCAAAGAGAGACATCATGAAAATCCATGCTTTTCCAAAGATTAAAATTGGTGCAGTGTAGAAATACTTGCCATGCAAGGTCACAAAGTATCATTCTAAGATTTATTTATTTTAGCATTGTTTCTTGGAACTTCAGAGTTTCTAATGTTTCTGTACAAACACAGATGACAAATACAGTCCTGTTCAGATTGTCACTCAACTGCATTTTAGAAGACAAGTTAATGCAGTTTGTAAGCTAGTTTTTAGTGTAGCTTAACTGCAATTAATGTTTAGGCACCACAGTTTACTATTTTCAAAAACGTTTTTAGAAGTTTAAAAAACGTTACTCTTACAGGGTAAATTTTCAGTATCACACATCCACTTGACTCAGCAAATTGGGATGGTCAAAAAACATATCCACTTGACTTTTAACATTGTTCTTCTTGTAAAATTATTCATTACACATTAAGAGCACATCATGCTTCACTGAATCAGTACAGTGATCACTGTGTCCACTAACCTTTCTCATACCCTGTGACATGCTGTAGTTTATTTCTTTTTCTGTTCTCCTCTCAATTTTTGCTTGGATTGTTAATGTGTTTCCATGTGTAGTGGCTATGGACTGACTATTCCCTTCAGTATTGGTTTATTCCAGTTTAAATATAGGTTGTATAGTTCAGGTGGCCATAACTGTACATATTGCTTTCCATGTGGCATATTACCTTTATAGTCACAATGGTACGGTTCTGATTTTAATTTTTGCAACCTTAGACATTTACAGCAAAATGGGCCCAATTTTCATAATTTCTATGCATGCAACATTGGCTTTGCAAATGATCTCTGAACTAAGAATTCCCATACTGACAGCTACTTTCCCCTATAGTCTTTTTAATGTTCCAGATTAAAAAAATGCACCTCGTTTCTAGCAGTCATTTCTTTTCCCATCAGTTACTTTTAGTGCAAAGGAGACCAAACTTGCGACATACTAGACAGTACACAAGTGCCTAAGTGCTGATCCATAAACAATCTGGATTTAATGTTTGTTGACATAATCATAATCTCTTTCCCAGTGGGCATAACTTTAATTTTCTTTAATAATTAATGAAGAAGCTGACTTAAGAAAAATTAAAAAAAAACCTTCAAGGATCATTCAGTAGAGTCAATTCCTAGATCTACATGCCAAAAATGATAACTTGTCAGTTCCTAATAAGTAGAGTTTTGCGCATAAATAACAGTTTCTATTTTCCGGTTTAAAAAAGAACATAACTTACAATGTAGAAGTATGTACCTTAATTTGGTTATCTTCCTGCAGGTGCACATTCACTAAGTACTACCTAATGTCTGCAGTAAATGAGACAGAGGAATGACAGATTTTTGTCTCATTTCTTATATCACTACAATTCATCTCCAAGCATTATTTATTATATATGCTGAAAGAAACAGAAATCTTATGAAACGACAGTTCGGAAGTATGTGATTAAAATTGTATCATAAAGCATCCACGTGCGAGGGGCAACTTAAGGTTATCCAGGCAAACTCAGTCTTGATTTTATTTTTAATCACATTTCCTCATTTTATGCATTTGATTTGTGAGAGTTAACAGTTCTTTACGTAGCTTTTCTTTGTACAACGTCCTAAGTCTAGAAGTTTTTCTTTTAAGGAGTACGGAGCAAACAACTGCCAACGCTGTGACTATGACCCATCAGGGCTGCGTAAGAACCACCCGAAGAGCCTCAGCACAGCGTAACAGATAAGGGTGGTAGGTTTCCATCCCCAGTGCGTGCCAACAGGAGACGATGCACGCATTTCTGCTATCAGCTTCGGGGGTAGTTTGTTAGGAACAGAAAGGCATGGCCATGGCAATGCCCGGGGTGCCCCGAGTGCCCTGGCTGAGACATGCTGACTGAAGATGCTGTACCTAATTAGAGAAGATAGTTGCTTAACTCTTTCAAAGTCTGCAGGGAATATTTACAAAATAAGATTTTTCAAAGTCTTATAGCCTAACAGAACTGGGGCAAACTTCAGTGCCAGTTGAAGGCATTTCACTAACTTGATTGCTCCACTCCCTCTTTGACATATTTCAAATCCCTATTTCACAGGATGGGAGGTTGTCAAGAGACTTAGGGACCTAAAATCTTTAGATTTCTCTTTCATGTTGGCAAGACAACATTTTTCTCTAACCTTCTTGAGTGAAACAGTGAAATTATATTCACGGATATTTTTAAAACTATTCAGCTTGAAACAGATATGTAGCCAGAAAGAGTATAAATATTTAAAACCTAACAAAGTATTAAGCAAACTGAAAATAGGATCTCATAATTGGAAATGTCAGCTAATTTTCTACATTTTCTCACTAACTGATGTCCCCTATAACATTTTTCATTACAGGATACCCTTCTGAATTGCTCTAAAAAATGCCATACTTTTAAATACACAAATGCACATCCAGCTGGGGAAGTCCTACGGTTAGTACCCTAGAGAAGAAAATCACTCTGGCATTGCTGCAATAATAGTATTTCACATTTCTTTAGGACTTCACACAGAAAACCTCAAAGAATTTTACAGTTCAAATAACTACAATCTAGAAGTGGATTGAATGCATGCTTACAAACAGAAAAGCCACATTATGCATAGCAGCAGCTCACAGCCTGGGGTATTGCCATTGCCAGTATTCCCACTATGGCTGCCAGTCAGAGTATTGACCTGGTTAATGTACCCTACATATTTGTCTAAATAATGGCATGGTCTCGCTAACTTTCTCAGACCAGCAGCCTACAGTGCTTTACCACGCAATAGCCTTTAATTATAGTAGCCCTAGAGAAAACATTAGGAATCTTTTCAGTCAGAACATGGCTGAAATTCTCTTTACCTACTTTCAACTGTGGAAGGACTATTCTCATTTTCTCCCCTTTAGTTTTGCTTTGTGGATTACCTGGGTGATTCACATACAAATTGGCAGAAAAAACTGAGAGGACAATTTCTTCGGTTGTCTCCAAACAACCACAGTGTGCCCTCCAATATATAACAGAAAGCAGAAAAAATCAGTTTGCCAATAGAAAACTAGTGCAAATGGAGGACCTGAGCCTGCTTCCACAAAATTAGTTTTATATGAGCAGAATCTTGTCTTAGCCCATTGAATATATGTACTGATCAGCAGCATGGAGAGCCTACTCTTTCATATGTCTTTCCCTCCCACTGCACAACCTATTTCAAGACTTAGGACAGACTCTCCAAGATTTAGGAGCAACTCTTCATCTTAATGTCAAAGCATCCTTAGCCTCACAACATTTCTCCAAAACGTTAAATGTTTTTTAAAGGGTGGGAAACTAAGAAGGTCAAATAGGTACACACAAAGTGTGTGTTCAGTGATAGATCCTGTGTATTATGCACCTGCAAGAAAAAGGAAACATATACAGACGTAGTTAAACTATGTGGTATCCTATGTCTTTATAAACCAGCCTGTCTTGTCTTCTATGCTTCTAGATAAATTAGGAGGAGGAAAAACACCCAACTTGTAATAATTATAGCTGGAGGAAGATTCAATTTGTAGTACAGTGAATACACTAAGCTTGAAGTGCCTACAATGTTTTTGACATTTTCAGAAGGAAAATAATTCAGACATGAATGAAACATCTCCACAATACATGGATGCTCAAAATAAAGCAAAGCACTGTTAAAACAATTGAGCGCTCTAAGATTATTGGGTTAAAAAAACCACCAACAACAAAAAACAACAACAAAAAAAACCCCAAACCACCAAACAGAAAAGAAACAGCAATAAAGACAAAAAACCCTCAATGTTGAAAGAATCACATTCACTTCAAGGCTACAAGAATTATCAACTCAACAGTTTGCCTACTGACAAAGACTCTGTTTCGAAGCTGACCATACAGACTACCAGAACAGGCTCTTGAGGATGAAAATAAAGTTAAGAGTAACTGATTTGACCACTTTTGTTTGTATTCCTCAAGCTGTGAGGCAACTTAATAGTCAAAAGCCACTCTGGAAACATATTTATTTAATATACCTATGCATTTACATTTAACAAACAATTTATATTAAAGGAACACAACAAAAGTGATGGGAGCCTAGCTTTTGAAAGATAACCGTAGACATACTACACAAAACAACGCTTGTCTCCCTCAATACTAGGACACTCAACATCCACAAATTTTACCTAGTAAAACTCTGCTTTGATTAAAATCTAGGACTTCTGCTTCTGAGTAGTTCCCTTCCAGTTTTCACATATTCTGTAACTGCTGTCTCACAGGTGCTAGCCCTCTTCTTTCCTTCCTCATCATTTTTCACAAGCCTTCCAGCTCTTTAGGTGAGCCTCTCCCATCATTCTGCCAGTGCGTGTATAGGAGTTATGCCCCAGCCCTTGGTAAATGAGCTGCTACATATTGAGTTCTGCTGGCAGCCACCGCTCCTGCTGAAGGTCATGCACCTGGGAGGGATGTCTTTACGATTTAACCCACTGTACGCTGAGCTCTGAACAGAAATGCTCTTCACACGTTTCAGCATCAGGTCCTCCTCGGAATGAAGTGGATGTCAAGTAGGGTGGCTTACCTTGGCCACTTTAGGAAGGGAATAAATGCAGGCTAAGATAAATGGCAAACAGACATTGGGGAAAAAAATGCAGAATAACTGCTACACTACTGAGTTATATTTTGGATAAATGTGGATGGGGCAGTAGTCAGTTTAATCCTGTTTAGTCTAGAAGTTAGCAGATAGGCTAGGAAAGGTGGTTTTGTTTGTTCATGTGCTTTTTAGCTTGTTGTGGTAGCTTTTTACACAGCTCAGGCTGTACCAAGCAAACATGGCACTGCAAACCGAACAGAAAACGTATTTTTCCGAGTGTCATCTAAAAGGTACAAGCAACAAATGTGCTTTACAAATTACATTAGATGGTACACTGGTGCTTACAAAATACTGTAAACACATTTTATAGCACTGTGACAACTTATCTGTTCCAAAACACTGTTGTGAACTAAGGCAGAAATATCAGCCCAGAATGTATAAAACAAGATTTGGCATTTTATACCATTATCCTATGTAAGTAAATTCTGAAAAGTCTTTTTTTTTTGCATAAAATACAGTTTTTCTCCTTTGTATTTCAGCAGGGGACAGAATTAGTGTTAAACACTAAACCCTCTCTTATCTCGTCCAATTTTTGCACATACAAAACCACACCTTTCATAATCTTGTGCTACCAAATATATTGGCTTTGAAGTAGCTATATTATTTTTATAGAAGTCCAGGGGTGATTTCTGTATGCATTTTCTTGGGCCAAGATCTAGTATTTGGTAGATGTACTAGAGCTAGCCTCTGTCAGCACATGAAAAGAAAACCTGTACGTGATAATCATTGGCTTTAAGGTAGGCTAAAACTTTGTCATCAATAAATGGTAATTGAGGTAAATTGAACCCAGTCCACTTATTTGCAGCAGTGCCATCTTAAAAGAGTCAAGGAAACCGAATTCTCTCTGTTCAGTTAGGAACCATGGTGAGTAAATCAGGAGCTCCAGGTTCTTAAGGATTTTGTAGATCCCAGTTCAGCTCATGTACCTGAAAATTTGCCAGTTCATTCCCAACATATTTTCTGCTGTTCATTCATAAATGTTACCTGTCTCCCACCTGGGCTTCCTGCGTATGTTCTCGATAAAGTCATTAGACACAAAATTCCTGTGTGTTTCCAAAAATTTTTCTAAGGAGATTTTTTCCTATTTAAATAAGACAGATGTTGGGTGCTATTCACCATTATATGAACACTGTGATCTCTCCCTATCACAAAACTGCTTCAGCAAATCACTGCAAATCCCACCAGTGGGCTCAGCTGTAACCCAGTTGCTCTACATACTGGTCTCTTGTAGTCCTGTAAGCAAGACAACTCCCAAGCCACAACAGAGAATCTCAGTAAGAAATAAAAAGGAGCCATGGGTGGTTTGGAAGAAATTATTTTGCCTTGAAGATCTAAGTGAGGGGAAAAAAAAACTTATGAATTGCAGCTGACCAAGTCGAATTTTGCAGAGGTAGCTGTTCCTATTTTAAAGGTTGTCACTAACTTTATGGCCAAATGCTATAGAGTCTTTGAGCATTTAAAAAAGGCAGTACATCTGCTAGCTAGACAGTAAATTGTCTCTTCTGATCAGCCTTGCACCATCTCAAAAAACTCTGTTAAGAGGATGACATGAAACAAAATAACCCTCAGTCTCTGGTACATACATAAGCATCCAAGCTTTTCTATTAAAATATCCAGAGCTCTGGGATGGTGGTCACTGTGCCTATTCCTTGCCTTCTGTGGTCAACAACCAAGTACCAAATTAATAGTGAACCACCTTATCATGGTGGGTATAGTCAAGTCCTGATCCATGAAACATTTTCATCCCTGAAGTCCTTATGTACTCTAAAGGAGCTCTTACTCATTTGGAGCCATTCCACAGAAAGGATACACAAGAAATTCACAGTACCTTGCTTGTGAGTCAATCAGCACACCCATACCGTGGTTCACCCTCAGAAGGATGCTGTCACTCACCTACTAGCTAACACACAGGTATTTCAACTTGTCTAAACGATGTTTACAACACAGTCATTATCATCATCTGGAAGGAATGGAGAGAGGCACCTGGACTTACTTGTAGTTAGGCAAGGCCTTTTGGAGGGGAGTAACAGGTCCCTGAATAATCGCTGGAATGAAGCCATTCCTGAGGAGTCAGAGTTGGGAGGGCAGGAACGTACCCTGAAAAATTGGGAAAGCGAATCACAGTCAGTCTCCTGGATAACTCAAGATTACTCAAAACATGGAAACTATTGCTATCGACTTTGTCTTGTACACCATTTGTGCATTTTCTTTTGGTATATAAAATTTAGTCTCAGCTCATAGGAGGTGACACAACGCCGTAGAGCCATTATCTTCAGGTGGTTGGGTGCACAGTTTGGCAGTCACTTTCAGTGACCTCTGCAGAGCTCTGACAGCTCTGCCTTTGCAAAGGCTGCAGCTGGGATGCTCTTCTTAGAAGCACAAGCCTATGCAGAACTCAAAATGGAAGATGGACACTGGCTATGATTTTTTTCTATCTATCTGCTTGCTCTTGCCAGTGTTATGTAAAGGCAGAGGGCTTTTTTTTTTTTCCCCTTAACAATAATTTTTGGAATTTTAGAAACCACTCATTTCACTTTTAATGTTATTATACCTTCAATGTCAGTTGCTGTAAGAACTAAGCAACATATTACTAAATATTTTTTAAGTGTTAAATGAGCCCAATTTATTATGGAGCCCTGTAGATTTATCTGTATAAACTTCCTAGGGACGTGTAACTCATAATCTCTCTGGGTCTATGATAATTTAACATCTGCTGTTTTCTTATAATACTCTAGAGTGCCAGCCTATGTACCTAACAATATGTTTCATGTACTCCTGATTAAGAAAATTGCCAGTTTTATTTCAGTCACATGTAGACACACAAAATACCTGTAAGCACTTCTGTATCAGTGAAAGTTATGACTGTTTTTCCGATTTAAAAAATGGGATAGTAATCTCTTTTTGTTTCAAAAACCTGAAGGAAAACAAAGGCTGCACATCACATGAACTGACGTTAACCAAGTAGACAAGCATCCACGTATGCAGCAAGGTGAGTGGTTTTGCTTATAGAAAAAGGCTATTTACCGTCAATAACTTTGGATGGTAAATTCCTTTTATTTTCTGCTAACAGTCCAGAAAGCAGGTTTATAGAATAGCCATTGACGCAACTTTCCATGAAACCAGCGTGCAAGAATTAATGTGCTAGCAAAACCCAGATGCCTTTATAGGACGAAGCTAGCAGGACTGCCCGTGGCGGTGTAGTCCCCCACGGCAGGGAAGAGCTCAGAGCTGGGACCCGGCTGCTCTTGGTGGGTACGGCTGGCTCAGCCATCTGCGGGATAGCAGGGGCGCTGCGAGCGGCTGCCACGTTACATCAGGAAAGTCTCTGAACTGGAAACCTCTCTTTTTGACCCCCACTGCGTTCCGGTGTCTCGACCGTAGGCCAAAGTAGGCATGTCTGCTTCCTGCAGCTGTTGTGCTCTGTCTAAGCATGCTGTAATTCTCAAGCCGTGCCGAATAGTGGGGAAATATTTTTATTTGTTTTTGTCGAAGGAGAAGGTTTTCTTGTGCAGGGATAGCCATTCTACTAATTCACTATAAGCAGGGTAAGATTTCTGGGTAAAATAACAGGAGCACGTTCTTACCTGGAGATCTAGTTTTAAAAAAAACCTCAATTGTTTTTTAATTTTTACCTTGAAAGAAAAGCATTTCAATTAAAAAAAAAAATTAAGAAAAAGAATCTTACTCCCTATGGAAATTTCTTCTCAAACTTAGAGAAAATCACAATACTGGACAACACTGTGTAATTGTTAGTCACTGTAATATCCAGAGGTACTGTAACTGTAATACAATAGGATTTACCAGCATATACCTATTGTATCATCAGTTTGAAAGCTCCAAACCTATGTACATATAAATTATTCTAATAAGTGGTAAGTCGACAGGGAACATCTGGTGTAGCTGGTGAACCCACTAATGTGATCCACCTGTCACTATCTAGGTCATTACGTAGCTGTAATTGTGAACTGCTGTAATATTTTTGGCACATATACAAAGCCCCAAGTTGCACTAACAGATTGAACTAAGCTCCAAGATTAATATACCCTTTTTTTTTGTTATCCAGTATGCATATTTACAATACTCATTAAGGCTACCAGGAAAATCCCAAAGAAATTTCTTTTAGCATGATTTTGCAGTCTTTTTTTCAGTTAGAGGCATTTTAGAAGAAAATTCACTGTATTTGCCACAAATAAGAAGACAAGTGTGGGAAGTTAGTTGTCATGAAGTATTAGTTCAGAGATTGTTTTTGACCACTAGTAGTCTTCACATTGTATCTTCCTATGCGTCTCTCTGTTTAGTGCCCCCTCCTTTCTCTGTACCAGTCAGCGTAAAAACTTGCTAAAACAAAATGCTTTTAGCAGTAATGTCAAGACTCAGAACTTAATCTGAATTTTTATGTGAAATATTCAGATAAACCACAAATAGTCTGGCTAAGGTTTCACCGCTTATAGCAAAGTATATAGTCGTTAAGAAGGTAAGAGCCAACCCACCTTGAGCCTCTAAAAAAGAACATCACAGTTTAGGTCATTTGTGTTAAATGCACCTCAGAAAATGAAAGTTCTCTTGCACAAATGATGCACATCATGCTTTTTAAAGGTGAAAGCCCTGATATCTTACAGTATACTTTTCTGTACTATGGCAAAAGCACTTAACATTTCTACATATACAGATGACTTATTTCTGAGCAGATGGCTAAGATATCAGCATAAACCTATTAACATGTTATAGTTGGAACACTGGCCTGAAAACTGGAACATCTCAGCTCCTTTTTTGGATGTATAGTGATTATTTATCACCAATCTTTAAATGATCTTCAGCATCCAAAAGGCTTTGTTCCCCGTTTATAAATAAAAGACACCCTACATCATCAACAGTAGGGTTTCACCTGGTATAACCACTGCTTGTGATACTCTAATCCACCGAAGAAATGTACAAGCATAATCCAGAGAAAACTATTTTAAAGGTTTTACTAGACCATGCTGTAAGTTACCCATGGGAAGTATTTTAAATAACTTCCTACCTAGCTCTAAAGGGTACACATTGAATTTTGGTCTGTGTAGAAGTTAAGGCAAGGCACACACAGACACACAATAGTTTCTTCTTCTTGTGTCCTTTTTATTTCAAAGACAAAACTCAGCAGCTCCCAAGTTTCTCTATCTTCCAAATTTCCAGCTGAGCAGCTGTTCTCTTTTATCCACTGATAATAAAATATCTATGATCTGGGAAGAGAAGAAGTGAAAAATTATCAAAGTAGGAGATTTTGTTCAGAGACAAGCTAAAAAACAAATTGAGCTACCCTAGCTTAAATGAAAGGAGAATTAAGCTGTTCTGTACCGTCAGATCCCTGGAGCTCAGTGGGAGCAATAGAAGGGCTATAAAAAAACCTCTACAAAAGCATAAGTAGGGGGAACTTGGTGACTCTAATTAGACTCCAAGAAATTTCAATCTAATACTTCTCCTAAAACTTAAACTTGGAGCAGGAGCTATTGGATGAACTAGTACCTAAACATCTCCTACTGAATCCCAGTTGTAACCTCACAGAACAGCGGGCTTGTTTCACTGCCAGGAAAGTGCCCAAACTCCTGGCTATTGACTTCTTTTTGGTGACAAATGTCTCTCTTCCTGTGTCACCCCTTTAGGATACCATAACAAAAAAATAAATCTTCAAATGGCTTTGGGGTAATCCCAATTTAGGATGAGACTGGTTTTAATAACAAAATTAAACCATAGACTCTTTCAAGAATAAATTATTATCACCATTCATAGACACATTGTGCATTACATTGCATCTACATTAATAAGTTGACATAAAAGGAGATGATCTGTATACTGAAGAAAGTAAATGCTGAAGCTGATATACCTATAGTATCTACACTCCTATTTCGGGATAGTTTTAGTCTTGTGTCGTGGTTGAAATTTTCCCCAATGCTGCCCAAAGGCCAAATTGTTGCAGAACCTTATGTCTCCCTTAGGCAGGTGTAGCACGCTTAGAGCACAACTGGTGATAGTTTAGTTTCCTCCAAAAGGAATCCAGCCGGCACGAACCAGAAGATCTCCGCAAACCAAATCCACATTATTCATTAAGGCAGGCTGATCAAGGGTTTCATGCCAGAACTGCAGCACTGCTCAGAATCGCCACACTGTGTTGACACCACCTTAGGGTTAATCTGCATTATGGGCTTAGTCTGGATCCGGAATGAGTGTCCCAGCTACCCCTTCTTGCTCGGTTTGCATGTTGAAATGATCTCAAGGCAACTGAACTAGCCTGCTTTCATATGAAACTAAACTAGAAGTTGCTCTCCAACTGCAAATGGATGTTTAGTCCCTATGACAAGATTAAAGCTACTGGGAAGTAAAAATAAATCCCTAAAATGCCTACAGTACGAATATCGGCTTCTCAGCACCACTGCTTTGTTCTAGAGCTCTGTTCCTACCGGTCTAAACTACTTTGTCAATACAGCCACAGCTTCAAAGTGCTGAAATTTCACCCGAAGGTTGTTCAGTGCTGGATAGCATTTTGGATTATTAAAGCTTCAAAACAGGTTTTCCTTTTTTTCCACCCCTAAGAGTTCTTTCTTAGGAAAGCTATTTTGTGTACCTTAGCAATAATCTGACAACTGGTGGGTATTTCTTATCACTCCAATGTCTTTTATTAGTGTTCATGCAAATTCATTAGTTTTTAATCGTTTCTAACTACAAGCTCTTTGTTAAGGAAAAACATTGAAATGTTAGTGAGATAATGATTTCTCATTTTAATTAAAAAGGAATTAATTACACGTTTCTTTTTAAAAAGATAAAATTAAACACAAGCTAAAGATACACTTAATTAAAAGACTGTATGAGTTGGTAGACTTTACCTTCTTCCTTAATGTCATAGTAGTCTTAAATTTCTTGTTTTCAGGACAGCAGCAGAAACAAACAAAATATTTTCCAATAGATAGAAAGTTACTGTACTAAGACAATGATATATAACACCTATTGGTATGTTTAAGTTGGTTCTGATGTTATCTACTTTCATAAATGAAACAGACTCTTAATCAAGATTTGGCATATAAGTAGAGGAGGTCCTGAGTTTCATGTGAAAAATAAAAAATACAACAAGCTCTATTTTGTTGACATTTTTAAAGGGCCATTTTCAAATTGAAAATTACTTTTCTGCACGGAACAGCTGCTAAATTTATACTATAACTAGGGTCAGTTAATATTCCCTCCCCATTCTGCACGTTAAGCTGTTGCAGTATTATTAATTGACCTCCCGTATAACGCTAGAGTCCACCTGACAACACGGCAGTTACATATCAGTATAACTTCATGTGTTTGAGTTGTCCCTATAAATTCAAAAGCGGTGCCCATGTGCAAAACATACTGAACACTTGCCTTTCTGCATAATCAAGGCATTCATTGGCAGTTTATATTTACCTTGAAGACCCAGGCAGTCCTCTCTCTCCCCTTTTTTAAATGCATTTAAAATGTTGCTATTATATGAAGAGTTTTTTTCAAATAATGATACCATTTTAAATAACCTCTCTTTAAAAATTAGAACATAACAGTCTCCTTTAAAGAGTTAATATTGTTGCCACAAGATTTTAAATAGACTTCAGGCATAAAAATGCATCTTGCCAAACATTTCAATTCTTTCTTATTTTTTTTATTGTTTTTATTGATCCAATCTTTCCAAGAAAGAATTAAATGAACCAGTGTGGAACTGAGAAGAGCTACAGGCATAATTTATTTTTTAGTTGATTGGTCAAACTACAGCTGAAAACCAAACAACATTTTTAGACTTTTTTGGTAGAGGGAGATATATTCACATTACCTTTATTAAATAGAAATTATTTTAAAGCAAAGCCTCATTTCAAAATGAAAACAACTTTTCACTTCAAAACTGTTGAATTAAGATTTTTCAACTTTTTCTAGTTTCCCCTTTGCTCTTCTTCAACATGACATGTTCAACACCTTCTTGCTTCAATGTTTCAGTTGGCCTAAACATGTTAAAATAATTTTTCCATTTCAAATTTTCCTAGTTCCTAACTGAGCAACTTCAGCTCTCTGCTAGCCTAAGATTTACATTATTAAAGCACTGAAGTATGTGCCAACTGCATATCAAATAAACAGTTCTATTGTTTCAGTGGGAATCTTCACAAAGACATAGAAACGTATTGCTGAACCATGGCCATGTATACAAGCCCTAAGTAAATATATTGATGTTGAAGTGCTTTAATTCCTCCCGATGTGACTATGTCATCAGAATTTACTTTTTCCCCAGAAATGTTTGTCATTTGTAGTCCTAACTATAGTATGTTTATGGACTTCTTCTGTAGTATGACAAATGAGTGCCAGAAGAACACACGTGTGATGGCCAAAATAAATTCCTCCAATATTTTTTCCTATATTTTTACATGAGAGAGAATTTTGGAGGATCAAACCATATGAGATCTTCCCACATAATTATTTGGAAATAGGCCTGGAAGGAAGCTACAGATATCACTTTCTCTATGCTTAAATTTTACCTTTGAATTATTCTTTGGATCTGGGGAAAATTGATTTGAATAAATAAAATGGGTTGTGCACAGGTCATCCTCTTGAGATTCTTAGTGTGTTTGAATCACCGCACTTCAGTAATCAGAGGTGTACAATTTTTAGCATTGATTATCTGTTTAATATAGCAGCACTTACTGATCCTTCAATGCAGCTTTCAGGTTTTGAGCCAGTCGTGCATTTTTTTTACTTGAAGTGTAGGCTCAGAGTCAGAACCCCCATTTTCCTGAGTTCAGAGCCTAATCACCCTTCTGTAGTTGAGAGAGGTGTTTTGCAAAGGAAGGGCATTCCAGAACTCTAATTTAGCATCTTCTTTTAAGTATCAGATTCAGTGGGAGGATCCTATGACCTGGCCCATGGATTTCTGCATTATACAAACAGGGGGTTTGGAGCAGAGAGCCTCCCAAGTGCTCTGAAGGACTTCAGTTCTCTAGAATTTAAAGTGAATTTTTAATTTCTTCTTTTCTCTGGAGCATAAATGTCATAAACTGTGTTTCCACACAGGTGATATCGGCCCCATATTTTGTTTATAAATTCATTCTGATTTTATACATTTATTTTGCAACTTTTATACAATACACAAAATATTTTTTCTCACTGGCCTGCCATGATGAATTTTTGCAATCCTGGCAATCTTCCATTTCCAACTAAACAGTTTGGAAATATTTTCTTTGACTTTCATTGGTAAATCAATGAAAAGGTTGCTTTTCTGACATCTCTGACCGTATGAATCATTTTTAACATTCTCAAAGTGCTGCCAGGGTATGGACATTTTATGTTTTCTGCCTGGAACTTAAAAAAAAGTAGGGGATGATTGTTTATTTTGTTCTGGCAGACTAAAAATGTTGTTATCCCGTACTCTAGGTACTTTACAGATATGAGAATGAAGGTGGTGTATGAAGATAGAAAGGAGTAAACCCTGGAAGTACCAAAAATTTACTTATGTGTTAGATGTTTGATAACTTTTAATCAAAGTCACAAAAATTGTCTTGGAAATTTTTCCAGCGCCTCCCACAAGGATTAAGAAGCCATCTTCTCTAGACTTAAATTCAGCCTTTAAATCTGATGTCAAACAGCCTTAAATATATATTCCATGGGTAATTTATGAAGGGATAGTGGGCAAAATTATATAAGTAGAAATAGTAACATTTCAGTATTTAGGAGTCTGACTGCACTCGCATAATTTGTTTTTTACAGGATTTTTGTTAATAAATGCTCTAGTGCAGCATTTATTGTTCCATTCCATATAATATAATCTAACACATTGAATCTATATAAAACTCTAAAAGAGAACATCTCATTATTATAATTTTAGCCATATTGATTATTTGTTTTCCTGCTACTCAATATTCTTCTTATGCATTTATTTTGTTACTTCCTTAAAACACTCCAAACTCAGTGAGTCACCAGGTAGAAAGCAACACATTAATCTAATTGTGGAAATTAATCTTGATCTCAGAGCATTTTCAGATTACTATTAATGAGCAAGACATTGAATTCAATACTCAGGTTTTGAAAGAAGATTAAGTTTAATCAGTTAAAGTGAACTAAACGGGTATATTAGTTAAATTTCTTATAATGAAATATGATGAGATTCTAAGTCAGATCTCTCACTGTTTTCAAAATTTGACTCCAAAATACCAGAGATGGATATCTAAGTGCTAGGCAGGGATAAGTTGGCAATCATCTCCATCTAGTAACCTTCTGCTGTGAAGGTTTCCTTCCCTCATATGGGTTCTTCTTCCAGCCCTCTCCATGTAAACCCCACAGTTTCAATATGTTTTGCTGCTCAAGTTCTTGTGTCTTTCCCCACCAGTAATATCATACAGGTATGGACAAAAGCCCTCTAAAAATTCTTACAGTCAAAAGGAAAAATAGCGGATTAGGTCAACCAAGATAATACAATTTGGCTCATCTGAATTAAAGTATGGGGAGAGGTTAAACCAAACTATTTTCAATGGAAAACAAAAATGTTCAGTGTAACTAAAATAAAGTCTACAGTGTAACCAGGATCAATAAAGCTCCTATGTTTGCAATTCGTGTTTCATGGTGCTAAGAGCCTTAACAATTGCTGTAAGAGCCCTGAAAATTATCTTCCCTTGTGAATGGAAGTCAATGAGAATCATACCAGGAAAAAAGATTGTTCATATTCAGAGTTGTAGGATCACCAAAAAAAAAGACATGCATAAAGAACCCCAACAGAGGCAATGTTATTTGGTCTTCATTTATTTCTTAGAAATCAGTACTGGAAGCCCAACACATATTCCCTTGCACAAGACCACAGTTAGCAGAACTACCGTGCAAACCAGTTTAATAAATGGACAAAGAAAAGGGAACAAAAGTAATGGATAGTGAGGCTGCATATGAGCTGAAAATTTTGAAAAGCAATTTTTTCCCTGTCACAAATGAAAAAGTACTGCATCTCTCTCTTACTCAGCCTAGCTGCCATGGTGGGGCCGATGTCTCTGGTAGCACAGCGTGTGTGAGCCACCGAAACTCCCTGACTTACGTGATGGTAGGTCAGTCTTGCTATTTAACTGCTCCATGTTATTATGCACGTGAACAGCCTCCAAAGTAAAAAATACAAGTGAATTCAAGCTATACTCCTGACTGACTTCAAAGAAACTAGTCAACGTGATAATCACACAAACATGCTGGAAAGAATGCCATTTTGTCACAAGGTTGAAAAGTCCCTACCCATCTGAAGTCTTGTAAGTCCTGTGTTAAACCTCTGCATCGCTATTAATAACCTCACCTACTAGATATCATCAGTATATTTCCGAGGTACATCTTGTTTCTCTGCAGACAGCCTCAGTTACGGTGGTGTCTTAGTTCTGATCTCTAGAAACTGGACTGAGATCCCACTGCATTTCCTATAGCCCTTTCAGTAGTTCGTTACTAGAATCAAGAACATCTTGGACAGAAATGTACTGCCTTGTGCATATCAGCATTTTTTATTTGACAATCTAAATACCTTAGATGTGTGCTAATTAAAAAACCTAAACTGTAACTGGATAAATCGTAATTGCTGTCATCAAAGAATCTCCTGCTTTTGGGGGGAGTCTATCAAGCCTAAAAGCATTATTGAGGAGCGTACAGAATTGTTTCTTTGACAATCTGAATGACATAGTTTGGCCTTTTTCTGAGCAAAAAGAGTAGAATTCTCATCTGAAAACTCTGACTCAAAGGTTTCTTATTCATTAGCCTTATTTTTCTTATAGGTCTGTAAAACAATTAATGCCTGGTTCCATAATGCAAGTTATTAATTTTCTCCTTCAATAAATCAATTGTATAAATTAAATATTTAAACATCTTTATTAAATTCTGTAACATTTGCAGGCATTGCCAAAACAGCTTTCTACCTTGATCCAGCTGTATAATGTCAGAGAACAGCAAAATTATTTTGGTTCACAAAATTATTGTGAACCAAAATCCAGCCTGGATTTCTTAGTGCCATACCCCTGCTCTCTGCTTAAGAAATTTTCATTTTTGGTACCTGATATAGGTGAAGTCCTCTGACCAGAAGATTGGTCTGGATGATGCTGCAGGATTGATGACTCACTTTGGCTCTGCATATTAGATATTACCACAAAATATTTAGCTAAATGGGATTTCTGGGTAGTGGCTTAAATGTTTTGACTGGGTAGTGATGAATGCACACTTTTTATCAACTTTTTGAAAACATATTGTGCCACACAGTGAGATATGCTGTGACTGCAGACATTTTCCACAGTAAAGGAAGCTTTTTGCAATCAAGTGCTGCAATGAATAGATAGAAATGCTGTAGCTCAATTGAAAACGATCAGCTAGTTCCATAAGAACAGATAGAATAAACGCTCGTGATATTAGGAATCTAACACATCCATTTAAGCTGAAAAATCTGTACATAAAGTTATAATGTTTCTGAATAGAGTAACAAATTACTATTTTTTATCTCCCTTACTGTTCTGAGCTGTGGTGCTTGCAGCACGTACATCTGTTTCAAACAAGGTCTGAGTACCTACCTTCACTTTATAGCTGAACATATTTTACAACCTACGAACTAAGGCTGTGTTGCAGCATAGACAATAGTTATCACTGGCAACGTTAAATTCGTGGGAGAATGAGGAAGGCTCCAGGGGTAAAAAGCCCTTTTGCAGATTCAGAGGGCTCCTGGGAAGTTTGAGGGGGCCTGGAGGATTTGAGTGCCCTCAGAAAGGGTAAAAGAAGTCAGGACTTGAGAGTCTGAGAAGAAACACGTAATATTTCTTCACCTGAAAAAGATGCTTAGCATGCAGTTTTTCTAGCAGGTAGCCTTCCAAAGTCAAAGGGAAATTCTAGCCTAAATTTCTTTCCTCTCAAGAATATTTTCTGGACTTCACTCTGGTAACTAAGCTGCTGCTTAATAATGTCTGGGGAAAGACTTTCGCCACACCGTATGATACTTGTGTTCTCAGTTGCAAACGGAAAAACAAACTGGCTGTCGAAAAAATTACTTGTGCACATAATGTTAACTACGAGGAGAAATCCCTATACTTCATTCATGCTAGGACAAAATGCACATCCTCTAAGTTTCTGTTATTAACTGCTTTCATGCCACAGTGGTTCCATCCTTGGTTAGCAAGCACATTTAAACCGTCACATAAGGGCAGAAGTGAATAAAAACTTGTAGATCAGTATGATTATAGAAGACTGGTTCCCATGAAACAATAAATGTAGGCTATCAGTCATACAACAGACAATTTCACAATACTATTTCTTCTGCAAAATAGTTTGATCATACTGTACTGCCTTCATTTATAGATGAGAATATGAAAATATATTAAATGTTGAAATTAAAAAAAGGAAAATAAGGAAACATAGTAATACAATACATCTAAGTCATGCAATAAATGATTGTTGGATGACTTTTGTAGTCCACTCAACTTTAGAATGTTAAAGTTTTTTGATCTAGAGCTTTTTATCTTGTAGATAAAAAGATGGCTCTTTAAAATTCTTTCTTATCTAACAAAAACATCATTAAGTGAGAAATCTGTAAATCACACAGAAAAGATACTGTAAAATACCTTAAAGTGTTTCTAGCTTTAAAAATATCTAACATATTTTCCACCAAAAATATTATATAGATGTGACTGTAAAAATATATGACAACACAAGCTGTCTGATAAGGGTGTTTCATATGATGAGTGCACAAGGCTTTTGATCATAGCACAAAGGAACTTTTATTTAAGCAACGGTCTGAAGATGTGCTTTAAGTATTATCTGAAACCATAGTTTTTTAATTTTTTTCTATACAATGTTCCTTTGATATCTCAGGAGTCTTGATAAAGGAGGTAATGAGTGGAAAAGTGGAGAACAAGACACTGAACTTTCTGTCCAAAACGGAATTTTCAGGAAGATGCTTTTACTCTGATTCAAAGCTATCTTATAGAAAAATAGTATCTACCAGCTCTGAATTTTAATAATGAATAGCCATGCCAGAGGCTACTTTTGTCAGTCCCTCTTGTTCCTGGCTACTTTACATAGTTCTGAGCTCTTCAGTACATCAAAGTCAGTATGAAATCTTGAAATACAGTGCATAATCTCACTGTCACTGCTTGATTTTAGTAATGGAAATACTTCAAGTGGCCATTTCTGTTGAACAAAGATAGGAGGAAAAGCAAAAAGGATGTGCTCAAAGATGTTGTGTGAATGGTTAAAATGATACAGGACTGCATCACGATTCCTTACTGGTTTTTGCAAACTTTTACTCCATAGAAGGCATGAGTAAATAGCTCAGCTGCTCAGCTGCTTTTTTTTTTTTTTTTTTCATCATCCTCTGCTTGGATTACAGCAAAGAAACAAAACACATAGTTTGAAAAAATCAATCCTTAAAAAAAAAAAAAAAAAGAAGAAACCAAACAAAAACACTGCAGAGAATTTCAGTGCTCCTTTGACTATCAAAATCATCTGTTCCCATCTCCCTGTGCTAGCTTCCATATAATCACTGCATCAGCTTTGAGGTTCAAGTTCAATGTCACTTTATGTTCTGCTCTAAAGGCATTGAACAGCTCTTCGAGCAGAGTGGAACAAAGAACAGAAGAGAACTACTTTATAACTATGAGTTTACCAGTGAGCTCTGAACAGGCAAGGTCCAGAGCTCTCAGCTCTGACTAGAGCAACAGAGGTTATTCAGTAATTACTAGAAGTTATCCTGAATAATCAGTTTGGTGCTTTATGCAAAACATTCCAGTGATAACAGTGCCAGTAGATCTTTTCTCTCATTATAGAGCAATAATAGGCATTATTTTTGCCTTCTTAATGTAAACCTCAGGAAATGGTCCAACTACTGTCCTGTCTCTTCCTGTGGTTCCATACAGTTGCTTTTCCACAGCTTATTTTTCCAAACTACATTGTTGAGGCTGGCAACTGGCCAGGGATTGCTAACACTAAAGGCAAGTTTATGATAGACTCTAGCACTAGAAAATTCACTTTTAAATCACATTGAAACTTTCCAAAGCTCAATGCTACCAAAAAATTATAAAGCTAATATATGATTAAGAATGCCTTCAGAGGCATATTTAGAAATTGTAAATAATGAAGTATATGATCATCTTAGTGGATGGAAATGAACATGACTTCAGTAATTTAAAAAAAAAAAAAAAAAAAAGCTTTCTAATTCTCTTATAACTGAATCCAGAAAACTACCACAGGAATTTTTGAAGCATCCCTCGATAAAAGAGAAACTAACTTTGGGCTAGTACCTATAAAAGTCACCTGTCATTACATGGAGGCCTATAATACTTTAGGAACAAACTGAACTGTTAAGGATGCACTATTAGTTACTAGTGAAACCAGAGAAATAACTAAAAGAATGAAGTGGATTGGAGAAAACAGACTTGTTTTAAATTGAACCATTTTAAAAACAAATAGATCTGTGGAGCCATACTGCCACCACCTTTACAGGCATTAATGTAGCATCATTTAACTAAGTGTTTGGCAATGCCTGGGTAAAATTACATGACAACTTATTGAATCTAAGCCAGAAGTGTCCAAACTCCCCAGCCTAAATGCTCCCCTCATTCAACTTCTGCTTGAGGGCTGATGTTACAGGGAAAATAAACCTGCATCTACACTGCTCCAGTAGAAGAGTGTCTGTAAGGTCATTCCTCTGTAGAGCCTAGAAAGGAAAAAAATGATGCCCCTTCTCCCAGTCATCCTCATCATGATTAACCCCCTTCACCAGCCTGCAGAGAGAAGATACCCTCTGCAAACCGACGGCCGAATCCCTCGCTGAGGTAGTGACCATATCTGCCTGCTGCCTTCCACCACTGTACAGACACGGTGCCACGTAAACAATCAGCACCACACACGTACTCCTGGCAGATCAGAGAGGCTGACCCAACATTTAAACAAAGTCAAGTACAAAGAAAAAGTACGGGGTTTGCAGCAGTTTGCTTGTCCTGTTTTTTTTATTTTTATTTCCTGCTTTACTTTTGAGAAAACACCATAAAAGCCCCATTCAAGCCCCCAGCTGGAAATGCTCCTGCATGAAAGGGCATCCCAAGAACACGCCCTTTTCCACCCTCTGCCCAGAAAGTCTACCAGGGATTTCCAGTCACCTGCGGCTACCGTACTGTTCCCAAGGTGTACTTACGATTTTAATTCTAACACAGATGAGAAAAGCAAAAGAAAGAACTGTTGCAAATTGTGAACTTTCAGATACATTTCCTTTTCTCTAGCTCCAATACTACTAGCTTAAGAGCAGGAGAGGCTCTCTTGTATCAGTGGCTTCTATGAGCTCAGCTGGATTGAATCAGGGCCTATAATATGATACTTTAGTTACCGAGACCCAGAAGCAGCTGAAACAAGGAAGATTCATTGAATACTCAATATTATCCTGCTTCACATCAGTGAAGTCTTGTGGTTGCAAGAGAAATCATAGAATATAGAAAATGAGAAGAGCAGCTGTGGAGGTCACACTTCCTACCCTCTAGCTGTACTAATGAGACTTAGAAATTACAAGAAATTAAATCTGACATGTATTTAGTTCATACTAATTCATCACAACCAAATTTATTTTCCTCAGAATGCAGTGCCTATTTAAGAGCATGAGATTTAGTGTCCCTGGCCACCCAAGCCCTCAGACTACCACCTGGATACTACTGAGCAAGTATTACTAAACTATAGTCCCCTCTAGTCCTAAAACTTATGACAATGTTCAAAAGATTTTGGGTTAAATAAAGAAAATCAAAACTCTCAGAAGGGCTTTACATCCTTTAAGTAGTCTGAGTTTGTAGAAGAAAAGATAAAAAAAAAAAAATGTCAGTTGTTCGGATTTACTTCTTTCTGGAGTTAAAAATAAAAAAGACAACCATCTGCTTGGACTCTGATGGCTGTGGGTTTGCTGATGTACAAGCTCAGCATGAATCTTATGATAATTTTATGCCTACCTGAGTGTCTGTCTTATATCCCTATGGCACTTTCAGGATTAGGTTTTACTTAGGTCCGAGGCTTTGCTCTGCACTGAACAACCAAACAATGTGTTTCACCAGTTCAGATGGGGTAGGGGAGGAGTATACTGAATGTCCTAATCAGCTCTTGGGATTGCTGAAGGCTTCGTATCTACTTAGAGCACCCAGACCAAAAATGCACACAGATGTGCTTAATATCTTTGTGCTTTGGTAGCATGGTTCCCATAATAATGTGGCATCTGCTTGGTGACAAAGACACTTCAAGTAGTATGGAACAGACCAAGAAAAAAAAAATCCCTTATATTTTAGTTGCGCAGAACACTTGAGCAACTGCAGCACAGTCACATAACCTATTTGCAGAGAGGGAAAAATGGTCAGATAAAGACTGCCTGGAACAATTATCCTAAAATTATATTATGGTCCAGGGACCTTATACTACATGACAAGGAAGTGCCTGGCAAATGCTATGCAAACTCAGCAAAGTTGTACGCATATTTGAAAAAAAACAAACAAACAAACAAAAAAACCAAACACAAAAAAACCCAGAGAAAAAAACAAGAAAAGCAAACAAATAGAAGAAAAAACTTTGGCAATTTTTTGAGTGCTGAATTAAGGTTTCACAACCTAGAGCAGAGTTAAACAGCAATGCAGAATGTCCTTGTACATAGTCTGAAAATATTTTGAAATGTTCTGAGTGCCTTTTAAACACTTACCATCTTCTAGCAAAATCTGGCTGGCTGAGCATGGAGAGTGAGGACAGAGTCATAATAGTGAACAAATATTTCCAGCACATGTTCTGGAAGTGATAGCACTCATAATTTTAAAATGCATGGTGCTTGCACAGATGCCTTTTTGAATCCTGCAAAAGCATCATGCTATATAAAAATTATCTCTGGTGTTTGCAGCAACTGTGTTTTTATGTCTGACTGAGTGTTCAGTAACTACACAACTAACTACGTAAGTGTTATAATTTTAATTTCCATTCAGTCCCTTTATAAACTTCTTTTAAAGTTTGGCTGTGCATTGCTTTGTCAGGAAAAGTATCTCTACTTCAGCATTTTAACTATAATTAATGATGACACTCACCTTGATTGTTGCCAAGTTTATATTCCCTAAGAGATGGAACAAAACACACAACGTGTGAATTATTTATACTTCCATATGGAGGCTTATTGTTAATACTTTCTCAGTAATTCTTAAGCATTGGATCTTAATGAGGAAGTGTAGATCACTGGTGCGATTCGTTCAAAATATAAACAGAAGCATGCATCCAAAGAGATGAAAATGATACTGTACTTCAAAAATGAACAATAAAGAAACTCTTCTTCCTGTCAAAATTGCTGTGACAGCTCTCAGAATGCATCTATACATGAACCTAGATACCCTTCTCTGCCGTATAATCTTCCTTTGAGCAATGACACACTGCCAATATTTTAACAAGGAGCTTCCATAAGTTTAAAAAAGAAAAAAATCTCTGTTGTCTTGCAGTATCCCTCAAATGCCAGGCAATCTATGATCTATGGCAGGTTGAAGTAAAGATAGGATATAGCTCTTTACTTTCTAATTTAAACAGTTGTCATGTTAAGAGGGGAGGGACAGCAGCCTTTGATACGGAAGCTTTGATTTATATATTGGGGGGAACTGGTGCTGTATCCTCAAAGTAGTACCTCAGGTAGGGTTAGCAGCAGCTCAGATGTGCTCTGGATCTCCTGCAGTTCGTACAGAGGGAGCCCTGGACCCACTGTAAGTACTGTGCATCATGTTCTGCTAGGTATCAGTTCAGAAGATAGCTAATACTTGGCTTTGCCTCTTAGATCAAAATGCTAACATTTTCTCTTTATTGCTCTTCAAAAATATCAAGGCATTTGTTAGTTCATGTGGAAGTAGAAGAAACAAGCTTGATCAGAAAAAGGGAAAAATTCTTCTACTTTGTCCTTTGTATCTACACATAGATATCTAGATATATTATAATATTTATATAATATATAATATTTCTGTCATATATATGTACACTCTGTCCCTAATATACATAACATGCATAATTAAACTTCCCTCAAAATCTTCTTTGCCTACAGTTTTCTCTGACTAAAAGGAAAAAATCATTTTAACCTACATTTTTCATCAGGGTGTCATTTTATTTCATCCTCCCCATGGCAGAGGTGTAGGACTAGATGATCTTGAAGGTCCCTTCCAACCCAAATTATTCTATGATTCTATGACTTCTATTGTTCTTAGATACTTGGGGCCCAGAATAAAACAGCACATAACTTGTGTAAAAAAACAACGCAGCATGTGAAGTGAACTGCAAAGTCTGTCTGAAGCCGCTGTAGAGGAAGAAAGCCTTTGGAGAAGAACGGTGGTTCTGAGCACACATATGTGTGAAAATCACAGGAAACACTTTGCACAACATAGACTTGCTATATTGTCTGGATTCTTGCCAATGATGTTTCTGCAGACCATCTGATCTTTTAAAATACACCAGATGATAGCAGAAAAAGTTTAAGAAAAAGTGGATGCAGCAATTCTTCCCAGACTATGAGACAAATCAAAGCCTTTTTCTCTCTCCTGTCCTCTTCCCTGCCTTTGTTTTTGCAGAGTATCTCACTCTCAGAGTAGAAGTCGGATGGTGAGAACTGAGGCACTGTATGAGTTTTGTGTATATTTGCTGCCATCAGGTGGGGCAAATGAAAGGATTTACACACTATTTGTCCTTTCCAAGTTGTGTTTTTGCCCCAGTGGTTGGAGAGATGCCAAAACCATACAACTTAACCTAACCCTCTGGCTCACTCCCTTCGGGTACTATTTAATGAAGGTGGATTGCATGTTGTCTCATCCAAGTTGTTTCAGCTACTTGTCACAGCACAGCCTTTCATTCAATACTATTCTAGTTTACATAGGAAGGAGCATCATGCCATATAGCAGCAGCTGTGGGGAAGCTCCGAGGAGGAGTGACATTTCGGTCCTTTTTTGTTCCCCTTTTTCTCAGACAACATGCTTAAACTGAACAAGAAAGATGCAAAGCATTCTGCAGATCTCAAAATACTGTTTGGTTCTCCAGCTTCAATTAATTTGTTTTGTACTCACTATCTGCGATAAAATACAGGAACTGAGATCAAGAAGTATGTCAGCCTGAGTGAAATTGTCCTATTTCACCGCAGTAAGAATCTCCTTCCACACTATATATGTCCCAGAGCTCTCTCTTAAAACTGACCTAGTCTCATGGTTTAAAATGTCTATTTTCACTTTTTTATATATGTATTTATATGTTATTAACTTGGTTAACATAGCATGATGATCATTTACTGATTGTAAGACCTTTTACAATTCAAGAATACTTCAAAAAAATGTTTAGATAAAAGTTGGAGCATTGAGAAGATGGAATCTTGGCTCCTTGTTGAATTTCTAGAGAGGCAGACAGAAAAACTGTTACTCACTAAGAAAATAATTTCCCAGTCATTATGGAATCAACCAAATTTGGAAACACACTGTAGTCAGCATAGCAAAACTATTAGTTCAGCTCTGAAACTCTTACATTAAAAACTAGCAAAGTGCATTTTTTGTAAAACCAACCTCACTGTACATTATATTTCCTAATCAGAAAGTCTAGTGAAAAGTGGGGGAAGATTTTTCTTGATCAAAGTTCACTCATTTTCACATATTTATAAAAGGAACAGAGCTTAGGCTTTATTTTTTCTAGGATCTCTAACTATTTATTTCTAATGTCAAACTATTTTAACTGTTCTATACTCCCTATAGTTAAAACACGATCACCCTGCTAAGACCCTTACTTTAGCCACAGGGGATAAAGCAGAAATCATCAGGACATCTAAACTATAAGGTGTTGCTGCTGCCATTGGCCATAGTTAGGACAAACATATGTTGAAGAATGTCAGTGTTTTTAAGACTATGCCAGAATTCAGAATTAGAATTTAGATTTTAATTTTACAATCCATAATCTAACATATCCTCTTTGTTTCTCTCTTCACCTTCTCCTATGCTGCTCTCCTACTTTGATTTTCCTCACAAGCTCTTTCCTTCTGTCCTAAGTATGAAGCCCAGTCTTATAAAGTAAGAAATGCTAAATAAAAGTTTGCGTATTTATTTAGACTATAAGGGACTGACAAAACAAGCTTGAATGGCACTTTCCATTGACGATTGCCTACAAGTGAGAGCTATGTATAGCATTTTAGAAATCTCAGATTGTGAACAAAGCTAGTAAAGGCTTAAAGGCATCTGTTTGGGCTCCTGACAGAGTGAGCATTTGGTTAGAATTTTAGTTCAGATCACGACTGTGCTTTTTATGTGACTCCCCATTTATTGTGCCTTGGTTTACTTGGCACAGAGACCTTGGAGGGTATGAACTGGATTCCGCAGAGGTGAAACTATACTAGAAGAAACAGCTCAGGAGCGTAGCTAGTGCTCTAATCAGTAATGGACATTCAGCCCAAAGGACAAAGCTAGAATTAGCCTGTGAGATGCAGTCTGGATTTTAGCTTAAAAAATTTCCAGACCCTTCTAACCCTGGTTACTTAAAACAGTCCTTTAAATTTTAATATATTTTACTTGGTTTTATCTAAATCCTTGGCATTTTTTTTTCACTGAAGAAGCATTAATGTTACGAAGTAAGAGAGAAAATATTAAGTGAGAGAAATGGTAAATTGAGCAGAGTACATCTGCCCTATGCATCTAATGCAGTACTGTTCTGTCACATTAAAAAAGAATTTTAAAAAATTACTAAAACAATTTTAAGGGAAAAAAACCCAGCCAAGTAAGTCCATTTTCATGACATTTTTCTAGAACTTTGTACCCTGTCTAGTTTTAAGTCTTGAGAAGGCAGACTACCACTACTTTCTGTAGTAGAGGTTCTAATGTCTTTCCCCTCTTTGCTTTCTTTTTTCTTAATTTTATTTTGTGCCTTTTGTGTCCTTTTTGTACCTTGAATAATTCTTCTCAACACAAAATGAAGATCCTCTGTTTATATTTGTAGATAGTTTTCCACTTTTCCTCATTCTTAATACTCTGTCATAAATCAAACTCTGTAATCTATAAGTTTGTGCTAGGCAAACTCACGGCTTTGAATGCAGTCTTGCCTGTGTGATCTCATCCATTGCACTAAGCGTAACAGAGCAGTGATTTATTGGAATAGGGAAGCCAAGTAAATTCCCTGTCTAGACTAATGTAATTGTTCCCTTGTTCTAAAGGTTCAATGATTTCACGGTTAGTCATTCCATCTCTTTTCCCTACAAATGCATGGAGATACCCCCAAAACCCAGCAGCCTTATACAGCATACATTTAACTTAATGGAAAGATTTTCTTGACTCGGTATGACCAAACCTCTAATCCCCGATTCAGTCAGGAAACATGCATATTCTACATATGCATGTATGCCTTCCTCTGTGCGTACCTAGAAGAGTGAATCCATAAATATGAGATAAACCAGCTGTAATCCACAGACAAAGTAAAATTATTCAAGTTTTGCATTAACACAATTTCACTAACTCAGTGTAGCTAGAGACAAAACATACCGTACTGAAAACAGGCTGATAGGCAGCTTTGCTATTCCTGTTTCCAAAGGTTAGGAGATAAATGGTATACACACTGACACCAAACTGTCTAAAGGAAAGCACTGGGTGCATTACACATCCCATTTTCTGTGTGCAGTTATATAACTTGTACCTCCACAGAAAGCAAGTATCGGTGAATCTTCTGATGCAAAATCTATTAAACAAATGTAATGATGAACAAGAAAATACATTAATTTCTGAAAATGTTATTCCAATAGATACACTCCCATCCCCCATCCCCAACTTCCTACCAACACAGGTAATACAGGTCAGTAAGAGAGTATCTGTGTATACCTAACCTAGCCTCAGAAATTGTCTGTAACTTGTCTGGAAGTGGCTTCCTACGATCCATGCTGGCTTCCATACTAATATAAATTTTGCATTAGAGACACCAGGTATTTATTCTACCTATTTTTTTTTCAGTTACAACAATAAAAAATGCTAAAGTATGAACTGTTTCAGATAATAATTAAAATACACATATAACAACATTTATTTTTTCAATTTTCCATTCCTTCTAATGTTCTGCTTATATATGAGACAATATTACACAGTGGGAGACCGTAACCACTTAGCATTATGAACGTTAAGTATTCCCATCATTAACAGTATGGCTGTTTACATGTGTAAAGTTAGGAAGAGTTGTCTGCTAGACAAAGATTCAGGAAAAGAAGAGAGTAAATGAGGAGTGACTTGAAAATAATTTCTTGCCAATCTCAGTTTTCTCTTTGTAAATCCGTATGTGTTGGACAGGTGGAACTGTCCTAAATGTACATGGAGGGAAAGCAGAACTTGGACTTAGGTAGTCACATTCTGCTGCATGCTGGTCTGCTCTGAGAGTCAGTCACTCCCTGAAGTAAATTCATAATGTAAACTCTTAGCTGAATACTGTTACAATTTAATTAGATCCTTATAATTTTGAACTTTATTGCTTTCATGAAAGAAATGTACTTTTAAAAACGCATCAACTATGGTCTGGAATCTCTGTTTAACTTCAGCTTACAAACTCCAAATGTTTCTGTTTCGACTATTGCAGTTTGGGTTAACTAATGATGCAGACTCTTTCCCACAACTATTTATTGAAGTTGGGCAATCAATGGAAGTGACAAGGAGGCAATTCTTCGGTTGCCTAGCAATACATTAACCTTACTATACTAAGTGGTAAGTAACCTGAATGCATCAGAGGTTCTTAGTAGCAAATAAGCTAAATAAGAAGGCAACATCCAGCATCCTTTCAGTCTCACAGAGGACTCAAACTGATTAATAGGAAAACACACAGCAAACTAACTGCCAATACCTGCAAAGCTGGACAACGTTTAGCAGTCCCAGTGTGACTTCTGTAGAGTAGCATTCGCAGCACAACAGATACAGTATATTATAATTAATTTGGTTGAAAAGAAAAGGTGAATTTTAGAATGCATTTTATTTTCCTCTTTTTTATGCTTCAGCCTACCAGAAAATTGAAAACTCTATCTCTGGCAGTGCTGTGGCAGACTTCCAGGTTTATCTTAATGAAGAAGGAATTATTTTTGACAGAGTTCTGGTTTCCAAGTATCCCGAAATCCTCTAATTCATTTACATGAGGTAGAGAGGAAAAGTAAGGATGGAAGGAAGAACAGTGAAGCATACAAATATTACTCAAAAAGGATATAGGAAAGTGTTCTATGGAATAGAAGACATGAGTATTTTATAGGAGAAACGTACTTCAATGACATTTCTTTAAATGTAATGCCTGAAAATTCACCATTTTATTCTTAAATAACAGTATCAAAGGAATAATAAATGAATGTCACCAATTTTGAAAATCAAATGAGACTGAGAGGAAGCTGGAGTTATAAATGCATTCAAAGGAGATTAAGAATAAGTTTTTACGAACTGATACTCCATGCTGTCATAAGGGCATTTTTTTCTCCCCCAAAAACAAATGCAAGCCAATAGCTACTATAAGGGAAAAACTCATACTGAAATTTAGAAATACTGTTTTAGACAATTTCCTTAAATTGACATGTGGGCTGTTGATTTCAAGCAGGACATTACATAAACCTTCTATTACATTTACCTAAAATTTCTATAGTGCCATGTGTGCCTGTGATAAATTATGGAAAAAAATACGACGACATCTGTGTTCAAAGCACACAGCAACTCTGACTGAAGCAGAGAAAACACAGATGCCTGAAGACTGAGAAAGCAGGACAACAGTTACATCACTTTATCCTTTAGTTCCAAGGGCTCAGTATTCTACAAGTTATATATTCAAATACTAACTATATATGGGCATACTTAACTACAGAATAAGAATCTTACTGAATTTTTGTTTCAGTTGAGAATATGCTTATTTTATAAACCTATAATTAGCAAGACCTCTTAATAAAGTGCTGGGAGAAAACAATAATGCTAAAAGCTTAGCATGGTGGGTTAGCCTTGGCCAACAAACTCCCACCCAGCCACTCGCTCACTCCCCTCCCCAGTGTGACAGGGAAAAAGAAAAGGAATGAAAATGCTTGTGGCTCAAGATGAAGACAGGAAGATTGTTTGCCAATTACCATGATGGGCAAAACAGACTGGGGGAACATTCACTTAATTTACTGCGAATTAAAATAAGTATTTTCCAGTAGTGGGAAACAAAAAAGACAAACATTAAAGCAACACCTTTCCTTCCCCCAGTCCCAACTTCACTCCTTCACTCCCAACTCCTCTAACCCCTTCCCCAAGTGCCGCTTGGGGTCATGGGGGAAGGGTGTTACAGTCAGAACGTAGGGGTTTCTCTCTGCTCGTCCTTCCTCCTCATACTTTTCCCCTGCTCCAGCATGGGCTCTCTGTGGGCCACAGTTCCTTCAGGAATATCCATCTGCTCCAGCATGGGATTCTCCAAAGGCTGGAGGGTGGATATGTGCTCTGACACGGTCCTCTCCATGGGCTGCAGGGAAAGGCCTGCTCCACCATGGAGAAACTTCTCCTCCTCCCCTGACTTTGATGCTCCCTCTGCTGTTTCTCACTCTTTTGTTCCCTTCTCCTCTGCCCGTGTGGTGTTTTCTGCCCTTTCTTATGTACATTTTCCCAGAGGTCCCCCACTTGTGCTCATAACTTCAAAATGTATAGAATAAAATATATGAGCTTAAAGAGTCCCAAGAAAACCCACACAAAATTATCTACAAAAGTATCAACAAATCTACAAACAGGAGATTAAAAAGGAAGACTATTATATGGTTTGTCTTCTATAAGCTTAGCAAGAATCCAGCAGGATAGTTCACGTTATTTGTAGGCATTTGCAATTTCTTAAGATTGGAAATTATAAACTTTTAATTTTCAAAATAGTCATTTTGTATCTCTTTTATTCTCTTAAAGTGTCTACTTTTGATTAAACTAAGACAACAGAAACATTACTACATTGTGAGTATATTATTTGAATTTGCCCATAATGCAGAAAAAAGTTAGAGCCATAGAGAGGTTATTAACATAAATTGCAATTATGAAACTGATTGTCATCATTTACGACTTTTCAAATTACTTGACAGATTGTCATGGAAAAATAATATATGCAAATTTATTAATGTTTATGCAAATTGTTTTGCTTTAAGACTGAAATAAGACTATGGATCCAATACCCTTTAACATTTACAGTGAAAAGCAAAGGATATGCATTTCACTTAAACTTATTTGAATTAATCATGGTAAAACCAAAATAATCTTATTTCTAAAATTGCTTTGATTGGAAGATGTTCCTGACTCATACAAACTGAGCAATTAATCTAGCAAAGTATTATGTAGACTGTGAGAGAGTTCACTTTGGATGTGATCATGGACACATTTTGACTTAAGATCAGGAACTGTTCAGAATGCATAAAAATGAAGTAGTTAATGAGGGGAAATTGGAGAAGGATGTTATGCTGTACTTCTTAACTGCATTTTTTTAAAGTCTTCTGATTGCTTGTAAATTTTGATTTAAAGTGCTTTACGTAATCATGTAAATACTCAGCAGGCTTTACCCGAGCCAAGTTACTTCTACAGCTGCTCTGCAGATTTACACAGGAAGACACATCAGACTACATCTGAGATTTGACCATCAGCTTTTTTTGCAAATTGAAAGTTTGCTCATTAACAACTTTCTTCTCTGAATTCATGAAGGAAAAAAGTAAAAACCTGTTGATTTAGAAACTTTCTAATTGCCAGCATTGAGAAAAAAGGACAAATATGTCCAATGGGCCAACGAGTAACATCTACAGAAGATGTTTCTGCCAGCACAAGCTCACAAACTTAACTCTGATTTCACTATTAAAGAGAAACATGCTTGCTCTATTATAAGTTTAGCTACTTAATAATTTCAAGACCATTATTCTTTCAACATCTGAAACAGTAAAAAGGTGAGTAGCCCCAGTAAAACAGAACATGCTGCCTGTTCCCACTGGTGAGGAATGAGCAGCAGTGAGAATATTCCAAGATACCTGCCATTTCTGTATCCTTCCATCATGATAATCCATAAAGTAAAAAGAATTTTTGCATGCCTCCACAGAACAGCTGAAGTTTCTTTATTCTTTGTCCCTTTATGTCAAGAAATGGTGGTGTTACTCCACCTTTAACCATCCCTGTGGCCAAAGAAATAGGCCAGGTCTCCATTTGGAGCTAGTCAGATTCACTTTTTAATCATTTAAAGGACATGCTGTTTAGCTTAATGGTTCCTCTCTACCACTGCCCAAGAATTATCTCTTGCTGGCAATTGCCTCAGTAGAAACATATGACAGTTTGGGGTATTTAACTGTGGTGAAAACTATCAAATTTGTAATGAAATATTTAATAATTCAAAAGTACACACACACACACACACCCCCCAAGGACAGTAACAGACAATCAGGGTTTTTTTTTTCTTGTTATGTGAAACAGGTGCAACAGAAAAATTTGAAGTGAACATTATCAGCTTATAACATTGTAAGCCAAAAATATAAAAAACAATAATCTGTGGAAGAACTATCTTTGCCTTTCATATTTAATTTCAAACTTTTGCTTGTGGTTATTACAGGAAAAGAACATCTGAAGAGTGAAGTCAATTAGCTTTTATTTTGATTTGTCTGTCACCACTTATTATTCATTATAGTATACTTAGAAGTCTCAGCTATATTCTGAATCCTAATTTCTCCATATCAAAAGGCTGAATATCAAAAGGGTAGTGAAAGAAGTAAACCCGAGGACCCCAGAATTTGGTAGAGGCCTGGAATTCCTTCAAGTCCAAGATACTAAAATTGTCAGCAATCTACACAGGGGAAATTATAGGAAAAAGAGGATAAAAAATCTTCGGGGAAAGAGCCTAACTGAATCAATAGTTCTCTCAGGAAGGATTTATATGTAGGCAGAAAAACCCCAACCAACCTGATTAGCAAGGAAAATTATGATTTAGGAATCAAGAATTAGAAAGATAAGAGGCAAGTGAGTCAGACCTGGGAAAGGATATTAAAACAAATAACTCAAGATTTTTCAGGTATACAGAAGAAAAAAATAACTTTAAAAAGTAAAATTACTATGAAGAAGGTTCTGGGTAGAGATTAAAGATAGAGTTCATGTGGCTCCAAAACCAAATTAATATATAAAGATTTTCACAATGAAGCACTTGTTGAGCTAGGGACAAAGCGAAGATGAACTTAAGGACAGCAGGAAAACAGGATCCACCACAATGAAACTCAAACAGCTTAATGACGCCAAATTGGTTGGGACCAATGATCTCTCCCGACAAGTGGGTCCATATCTGACACACAAAATCATTACAGAATCATATAGGTTGGAAAAGACCCTTAAGATCATCGAGTCCAACCATAAAACTAACACTGCAAGCATCCATATGAAGATTTTTAAGACAAGAGAGTCTTGATTTTGTTTTTAATATCTAGTGAATAGTAACAGTAGCACATGTAAAAAAAAATCTAAAAAAAAAAAAAAACCCAACATAATTCAGAAGTTAATTACTTGATCCAAATGTTCAGAACTGTTGGTATAAGCTCAATAATGTGCAAGGCATTATAACAAAGTTTTACGTCAAGAGCAACTATGGATATGGAAGTTAAAGAAAATGGTGTTAGACATTAAAGGTCTTAGCAAAGATAACCTGGCAACTAAAATTCCTAAATAAGAGAAACACAAGCAATCTCATCTAATTGGACTTCAGTGTGTAATTGGTACTGTCACATGGAAAACTAATAGAGTTGGAAAAGACAGAAAGTAATAGCGATGGATGAGAAACTACTAAAGGACTGATGACAACCACTAACCTTCAGACAAAATACTGTGACTGAGTGAGACTTTCAGTAAAGTTACCATTTTGAATAACGGGACTGATCAAACATATGATTTTCAACACCCTTTTTTAATAAAAAGTTTGGACAGCACTACTTGTTTTAGAAGAGAATGACATATCACACAGGAAAAATCAGGCTACCTCAATGATGAGTGTAATAATAATAATAATAATAGCATGAAATTCAAGAAGAAAAAAATAGAGGTTTACATGGATCATCAGAGGAAAGGAAAGTCATAGCTTGCAAGAAAAGACTAAATTAAAAGTTTCGGCCCAGTAAAAGGAATGCTGAGAAGGGATCTAACAACTATCCATGAACATTTGATGGTGGACAATATAAATACCAGACAGTGCTGGAGTGAGAGCAAATTTAGGAGCATGGTCAAGAAAGATCTTTTTCTGATTGTGAGACTTCAGACACAGAAGCTAGAGCAAAAGACACAATTACTCTGAAATGGAGCTTCCCACACCACACTGTGGTAACAAGGGATGGTGCAAGAGGTTTCTGTTATTGAAATATTTCATAGTCTATGAACCTACACTGAAATCCTACCTTGAAACTAAGACTTGATTTATTTACCCGAGCTCATACAGCTGGGGAAACTGGAGAGATGGGAAAGTATTTTTCTGTTCTTAATCCATTTTCCTAGACTAGTATTCTGCCTTTCCTTCAATCTATACTCTCTAGAAAAGCTAGATCTCTTTGGTAGTGGCATCTTCCCTGCTCAGTCATCTCCAGAAAGCATACAAGTCTCCCAGAAATTCTGAAGTGCCAAGCTAAATTGCACATTCTCCTGATTGTGCTAATCTGGGGGGGGGGTCGGGGTGGGGGGGCGTCCCTCTGTTTATTCTTTTCTAAAATTAATCTGTTCTTTTCTACTAGCCTGTCAAGCTTGATTGTTGCCTTTTGTCACAGACAGGCTTCTGGCCTGACCTCTTCCCTCTGTTGCTGTGCTTGTAGATGGGACCAAAAGGAGCTGCAAGTCTCCCAGAGCTGCAGTCAAACAGCTCCCCCAAATGGTATTATTTAGCACAGGGATCCCTAAGGAAATGTGGTTTAAACTCGTTAAGATTCTTAAAGGTTTTGGAAAAAATGACCTTCATAATATCTATGAACTTTTAATAGCAAGTTTTTACTGAAAACCTTACTGAAAGCCCCGTTGACCAGCTACTGCAGTCGTTTGGATGCCCAGAGGTCTACAGGTCATACTTTGGTGCTATGTGACATTTATCACAGCTGAGATTCAGAACGCGAAAGATGTTTGGATACTTTTTGGATGTTGGAAGGCAGGCAGACGACCTTCCGGATGAAGAAAAATTAGTGGCGGAGAAGGAGTCATTCTTTCGTTGTTAAAGCAGCGGACAACCAGATAGCAGTGGAAATACCAGGTGGTAGGGAGGAGGATGACAGTGCAGAAGGGCGTCTGTGGTACCTCGGAGACTGTGGTCTTCCAGTAGTGTGGACAAGACAGCGAAACGAAAGAGTATCTTGACCTGTCCATGGAATATGCTGGTTCTACGATAATTTTGTCAGCAACATGAAAGTTGGTTGTTAAATAAAGATACTTCATTTTGCCCTTCAAGCACCTCAATAAGTTCTCACTTCGTAATGCGGATTTGTTAAAGGCCTAATTTGTTCAAAACAAATTGACTCAAAACTTCTGGAGAAAATAAAAAAAAAAAAAGAAAAGGATTATCATATGTAATTCCTATGATATTTGCCATGGGTTTTCAGCTCAAAGCACTGCAAGTCAGGCCCCCAGAATGCTTTGATGCAGTGTAAAAGTGTAGATGGATCAATTTCTGTATTTATATATCCCTGTTCGTTCTTGACTTGCCATCTGTTCTTTGAGCCTCTAGGCATCACATTTTCCAGCTTTTCTCCACCAGAAATGATTAATGATTTTTTAATTATTATTTTTTATTTTTAATAGTCAAACTAGCTGTCTTCTAGGCAGGAGCTCTATAGTCTGGTACCTAAAGAAGACTACCAAGTGACCTAAGACTCATGATAAAATTCTGGCATCACTATGCCTTGGTTCTTTCCTTTTAACAGTGTTGGAACACTTAACAGTAACTCACTGCAAAAGTAGGTATAATACGTCTTTAGAAGAGAAGGTACCAGGATAGAAGCTAAGATGATTAATTTATTCCTAAAAGGAATTTTTTTACAAAAGCAAAACCAAAAAATTCTGTGATTTTTTAATTATTTATTATTAGTCAGTCAATAGGTGCCAATTGCTACTTTAACAATGAAAAAAAACCAAGCAGAATCTCACTTGTTCTGATGGTTCTTATATCCAAAATGTGCCAGCAGGTATATTTTATTTGAACATCAAAAGAGGCCTTATTTAAAATTACCTGATGGAGATATCTCAGCTGTTTTGTGTAGCAAGTGGGTAATTAATGGAAAATAACAAAGAAAGTTTGAAACACACTGGATGGATATTGAAGGTCCTGTGCCCATGTTAAAATAATAATATTAGAGGAACCTACAATGCTGAATGACCCTGTCAAAAACAGAGTCAGATTTTCCCCTATTTAATATCAGTGGGCTTTGAAATTATTTCATGCAGACACCTTGCAGAATCAGGTCATGGATTCATCAGATTTTTGAATGTCACTGGCTGCATTAGACATGTTTGATAACATTGTGGTTCACATCCAGCAAATATGCCAGCTATATGAACAGCAGTAGAAAAAAATTGTCCTTTCTAAAAGACCCTGGAAATGCAAACACTGAACAGCAAATATCCACCATGTGTCATTTCTCTTCAAAGCTGGCAGCACTTTGCATTTTCAGGAAGGTTATTTTTCCCAATAGTTCCATCCTGACCAAATGGTGGTGGCAAACAAACAATGAGCCAATATCATCAGAAGGAAAGGCTGGCAATAATTTTAACTGTTTCTTCCCTAAGGAGTAGAGACAAAATGAGGAAATGACCAAAACAACTGAAAAACGTATTTATCAGTGTCGGCGCTGAACAAAGGATTGCCTTGTGTTTCATAACAGATATTATTAACTCACTGGTAAGAAACACTATTAAGTGCAGTACAGGCTGCTCAGCTTTAATGCCTTTGTAAATATGCAATCTGCTCTCTGTGCATCAGTCATGGACATCCAGCAGTCTTTGGTAATAAGAATACGGTGAATTAGTCTTACTAGAATGCGAATGTGTATATGCCTTCAAAGGGAAAAACAAATACTAAAAACAAAAGGATGGAAACAACAAGTATTAAGAAGTTAATGAAATTATACTCGCAAAAAGCCTACACCTTCAGGAAGAGAATTTCAGTACAATGAAGGCTGATGTGAGCTGTTAAGGCAAGCAAAGCTATTGCCAATTACATGCTGTCTTTTCAGGTCATTCCAAGACAACACAGTAACAGCAAGCACATGACTAGATTACAACAAAAACAATAATAATAAAGAAAAAGGACATTTGCTTTAGTACCTAAATGTAAACTTGAGGTTTTTGAAAATGAGGTCTTCCTCATAGGTTTTGAACACTTTTAAACCTAACCTTGTATTTTGAAAATCTGGTCAATATCACAGAAAAAAAAGCTAAACTAGGAAAATACATCTGTTCCTCTATAGTCTTGGTAACAGGCAATCAGTATTCTACATAAACAAGTCATACTTTCTCTGTTCTGCTTCTGAGTATTTCAGCTGTGTCTAATTAATTCACACATCTTTTCTCCTACATTTAAACATTTTTGTATCACTTCTAAAATACAGCACTTCCAGATAGCATGCTTTTCCACACCTTGCTTAAAAATACATCAGAAACCTGTCACTTAGGAAGGATTTTTTTGTCTCCCAGTGCCAAAGGACTGTAATGTTTAGTGACCTTATGCACTTAAGGAGTCATCTGCAAAATTGCTTTTTCTCCTCTTGGTATGCAGAGACCTGGCTCACACCTCTGGCTTGTGACTCAAGGTTGTGCAACCACGTGAACTGTTTTTAGGCTATCGGAAGCAGCAGCTACAGAGGTGCAGCAAAACAGTACTGCCTCAAAAGAAGCATTAGCCCTAGGCCAGGATTTTCTCGCCTCACAGCACTGACACAGGAGAACTGGTGGAAGGCAGGTGCTAGGCTTATCTGCCAGCACTCTGTAGATACCAGACTGGCCAGGCAGCTGGCTGAGGATACCACACCGGTGGCCTTTTCACTCCTGCCCTACGAGGCGCAGGCTTTTCCAGAGCCCACCCAAAAAGCCACACGGATCAGCTGGGTTGCCTGGGGGCATGGTGAGTTTTTGACTGAACTCCCTTTAGAAATACTGTTTGGGGACAGAAGCCTGAGGAAGGTGTATGAGAGAACAAAGCTCTGTAACACCTAGTTCACTGAATAGAAAAACTTATAGTTCCTGAAAGAGACAAATTTCATACTGATAACTTCAGAGCAGTTCCTAGGGAATCAAAGGAAATGACTGAAGAAAACCTCAAGATACGGTTTCCAAGCATGTCAATACAAGGTTGGCCTGTTTCATCATTTGAATTTTCTCTTCTTGCACATCTGAGCTATACGTATTTATGAATAATGTTATTCTTCTGTTTATTGATTATAATCCACTATCCCCTTTCTGTTTTAATAAGTAGTATCCAAAGTGTTACGGATTGTTTAGAGATCTTCTTCTTTTAATTCATTTTTAATTCTTTAAGCAACTGAACTGAATTTATCCACTTTAGCAAAGGTTTCCAGAAACTGCTCCCTGTACAAACAACCCATCACTGTCAACAAATCTCATAATGCCTCTTCCTCCTTGCAGCAGAAAGAGCTAGTCAGGAGCAATGGAGAGCAGGTATACCCAACACTTAATTAAGGGCCTTTCGTAAAAGAAGTAAAACATACAGTTTCCCAGTTGAGTGTGGTGAATTTGTGAACGTTAGTAAGTTTACTTGGTTTTGATTTTTTTTTTTTTTACACAAACACAATAAAACGCTAAACACCCCAAACCTGTTATCTGTCAGTATAATCTAAGGAGAATAAATGATTACGTGATGAGTAATTTCATTTGAATCACAGGCTTCATGGTAGATCTCTTCTCACTTGAAAATATGAAAAAGTAAATGAACAAAGTACGGGGTTACCTAAGATATCTTTAATTTCACTTGAAAGCTAGGTGTTTTGAAGATCAGGTGTTTACTGTGTTCATCTACACGTGCTTTAGGGGTTGTTCATTTGGAATACGAAGAGAAAATGAAGATTTAGTTTACATTAATATCCACCTCCTTGTTTCACTTTGTCACAAAACAAAAAGGCTACTGAGCCTACGATAATCTTTAAAACTATTCATAAAATGTTCTCTACTGATTGTGCTTTGAAATTTTATTTGTGAACTCTCAATCTTTTAAATATGCCCTGTAACACTATGTCGATCTCTGTGAATTCACACAAAATTGACAATTTGACAAATGTCAGTGCTGCACAACCTGAAAACGCTGTTCAGGTTCTGTAGCATGCAGCGACCCAAAAGATGACATTTTATCATCCTCAGTGTTTATTTTCTCTCTGTCAGGTTGATGCAAATTAATTTTTTTTTGTTTGTAAAGTATCTAAATCTGTCTTAGATTATGTACTATTCTCTGTCCTATCAACTTAGTCTAAAGTCATTGTTTTGGATGCCAGTTTCAAAGAGTGTAGCTGGGAAAGCAGTACAACAGCAAAGGAACCTTTTTTAATCATAGTTGATATGAAATGTTATGAGAGAATGAAAGTTTTTGAAGACTAAAGTCTCCCCTTTTATTCCATTTCTGTAAGAGAAGGTCTGAACCCTGCTTTAGGACTCAGAGTAAAGCTGAAGTGAAGCAGAGCACTCTTTCATGCTACTTTAGTAGCAGTTTCTGGTAGAGGCAATGAATGTCTTTCATTCCCATGGAAGTCAATGAGGCTAGAAGGGGTGTCTGTGCTTCCCAGCAACAGGACCTTGTTCAAGCTATCAGATGTTAACAGTTAGGTGAGGTAACACAGAGAAATGAAATAAAGATGAAGTAGTGAACTTAACAATTATTGTCAGCACCTGTGTCAGTGCTGTTAGCATTAAAATCAAACAGAAGTAGTAGGGGCCACCTACGCTCTTACAGGTGAAAATCTGTGGTATCTGATATCTCCTGGGAGACAAAGCATCCGCATCATAGATCAGGATGGAAAGATTAAAAGTAAAGCAATATGCTGTTTAAACACTTTACCATGTGGGAGTGTGCCCCAACCTTCTGCAAAACGTAACTTTTTCAAATGCTGTGAGTTATAGCTGCCTAGATACCACATGTCTAGTCACAGAGGTTAATTAAAAACTTTTTCTGTCTCTGGAGCCTCAGTAACTTGCTTTTCAGATGAAAGATGAAAATCATACATATTGGACTATTGCACTGTTCAATCAGGTATAGAAAAATATGGCTGGGAAGTTCAGTATCTGTATCAGGGCACTCAGAGCCAGCCCAGTTTCTTTCTTCATCTCCCCTCTCTAGCCTAAGGGCTTCAGTCTGATACTGTACAGAAAAGACATGGAAATCAAATTTAGCATTCTCGATTCACTCAGTAAGAGTGCATTGCTCACTGCTGGAACAGTTATTGAAGAGTAAAAGTTCATGAGGGTAGAAGAACAATGACAACTATGTGGACAAATTCAAAGAAATAGTTACTCATAGTCATGACTGTAATGACCTAAAAATCTAGAAATCCTGTGGTCCTAGAAATCTAGTCCACTTGCACGCAGACCTTTAGATCTGTGAACTGCATCTGACCTCACAGATCTAGAGCCTTACTGAAACCCTGACAAAATGGGGTCTGGGTCTACATTGAAGCCCGCTATCTAAAATAATTCTATTATATAAGGTGTTCATTCCTTCACATTACTTTGTAAATGCATCATGCAGGTCTTGGTGGATAATGGTCCTTTGTCATCTACTAAACATCATCATTGGGCTATTCTTTAATATAACATTCTATATTCTAGACAAACCTGTGCTTCATTGAATTCAGTGCTGTTGACTTAAATAAGGTCAAACTTCTATTTATTATTTTTAACACCCTCTGCTTCTAATCGGTCTTAACAAGAATGCAAATTGAGCAGGCTATGAGGTCTATTTTAGAAGTTAAATGCTTCAGCCCATTTCAAACTTAGGTAAACCACACCTCTCTTGGGAGAATAAGAAAGAGTCTTTACCACTCAAATTTTCCATTTTTTCAATTGTCCACTAAATTTGTACCAGAAAAATATAAATTTTAATTTTACGGGGCAGGGGGGGATAGGAGCAGTTACAATATTAGTCTCTGAGAAAAATGGAAGAATCTGTCAAACATACACAGACATACTATTCCTATTGTAACAACTTGTGCCACGAGATTAATCCCTTTATAAAAACTAAAACAACTAGAAGAGATATACTTTGTGCATATATTTTTCACGAATGTAGAAGAATGTAATTTGTCCTAACTCATATATTAATTAGATGTTATATTCAGATGTACTGAAATTAGTTATCTGGATTATGTTAATTATTCTCCTTCCACAGGATAGAATTTTCTAATATTGTACTATACAGTTAATGCTTCCATGATATATTGCTCCTTATTTAAAATGAATCAATGCAAAACTGGAAAGGATGAAGCTGAAACTACATTTCTCTTTAATGTGATACTGAAATTATTTCATAAATTGTTTTAGGTATTTCATAAGTTTGAAAATCAATTTCCAACTGCTTTTTCTTAAGGGTCATCCAGAGGAAAAACAATACATAATCAAATCTTTTAAATCTGTTACCAATAGAATTACTATTTGGATTTTTCCATACTTAACAATATTACCAAATATTCACAAACTTTGCCTTCTGCATTATCAAGTACTGGACAAGTCATCAAAATTGTATACAATACGCTACTTCAGGCGAAGCAGATATATTATTTATTATTCACTCTAACAGCCCCAGGCTGTGGTTTGACATTTCAAAATGTTTAGCCACAGTAGTGACATGGGATATTTCTATTCATTCCTGCACTGTGACTGATCTAAAAATAAATTAATCCATTCAACATACAAACATTCCTTAGTGGCTAAGACATTTTAAAAATAAAAGCCTCATTCTTTAACGAACCCTTTCTAGATGAGGATCAAAATAAGAAACCACTGCTGCGGGCTGGGCCAGCACACATGGCATGCCCTACTCCAGAATGGGCAGCAATCACTGTTTATCATAGGTGTGCTGTGCATAAACACACATACACCCGAGAAGAGACGTATACAGTCCACTTGAGACAACAGATCTGTATACAGAAAGATGGAAGAGGAGAAGGAAAGAGCAAGGCGATACTGATCATTTTCATGAGCAGAGATTGTACTCAGGCTAGTGCTGCACTACTATGAATTTTTATATTGTTTTGATTTTTTTCATCATAACAAGTGAAATGGGATCTGTGGAGGAAAACCACTGATGTTTTATGGACATTTGAGGTGCAAATAGCAGGTTGGTGCAGTAGTTTCCAGTGATGAAGTAGAGGGTGGCATAACGGGAAACATATCATCACAGGGATAGAAGTTGAGTTCCTGTTTGTGAGCAAGATCCCCCTGAGATTTGCAGCAGAGGGAGAGGAGACCATGTACAAAACCATTTGGAAATGTCAAAGGGGCCAGGAGAAAACTGTAACATGGCAGGAACTGCAAAAGTCACTCTAAAACAAAAAAATAAAAAGCAGAGTCTGGAGGGCAACCAGGAACGGATCCCAAAGACTGGGCAACTGAGAAAATGCAGCTCGCTTGTCCTTAACAATTGGATTTAATACTGTTCTGGGCCTCAGCTAGAAAGATACCATTAGTGTCTATGGCTATTTTCCTTAAAAAGCCTTCAGATTTGTCACTAAGGAGATTTTCCTCAGGAGCTATAACTAGATGCCTGTTACTGTTTTTCCTGAATCAGATACTGCCACTTTATATTCTGTTATTTTCAATTTTTGAAATTACGTAGGTGATCAGCTAATTAACTGCAGAGATAATAGGCAATTAGCAAATCCAGTGCACCATATTTACTATATTTACACAGTGGATTTAACATCAAATTCATGGTGAGTTCAATTCACACGTCATTCACGCACCACTGAGTTCCTCTGCATTTATACAGCAGCTGGCTCACTGCTCACATTGTGTCCAGGGCTTCCGTGACTATGAGGAGACCGCTGTCTTTTAGATTAATGCTCCATTTCCCAGGGCCGTCTTTCTGTAAATATACCCTCGGTATTTCAAAGATCTCTGCAAACTCTGTTAATGCAGGTGTCTCAAGTTAAGACTTTGAAACAATTTCTTATAATAATACGGTTGGGAATTTACAGAGACAAATTCTTACTTCCTGAACTGCATTGTGCAAGCTTTCAGAATAGACTTTTGTCCTCATAGTTCGGGGCCTCTTGGGTCCTGCACAGTGCTTAGATACTACAGTGAATGGTACTGTGCAGGCATCTACGCCCGCTTTTTTTTTTTTTTTCCCTAGAAAATTTTTGGAACACATCGGTGACTACAACAGATTCCAAAACAGTTTAAACGCTGACGACAATTTCTCTCTAAAACACAGACTTTCCTTAGTGAACCTTTTCTATGAAATACAGGTGACTGCCCAATGCTGGATATTTCATATCACTGCATACTTGTGCGACCTCCGGCAGAGGTTCTGTAATTCCAGTTAGTCATTTCAATATGAGAAAGTTAAGTTTTCTGGCAACTGGGAGAAAACCTCCATCTAGTTAACATGAAATCCTTACAAAATTCAAGAAAAAGCTAATAATAATCTATTCAAGTGTCTTCAGATATAAAAGACAATATGTTTTCCATTTCAATCTGAACACCTGCAGTAGCTGTACCTAAAAAAATGTTTTGAAAAATACGTAACTAGAAAAAAATTCACCAGTGAAACTACTCAAAGTGACTTTTATCTTGGCCTACTTGTTTTTGACTGCAAAAATCAGAATATGGGAATGGTTATAAGAAATATCTTGACAACAATTTCAGATTATTATTATTTTATGACTGAATTTAAAGCAGGTATACAGGGGATGTTTGGTTTATAATTTTGTTTCCAGAATCTCAGGCATTGTATTTCATAATAGCATTTTATGCTGCATTAACAGAGTTTTATGCTGCGTTAACACCATTTTATAGCATAATGGAAAACAAATGGGTACAAAAGAGAGGTAAAATGGAAAATAAACTGTAAAACTTTTTTTTCTAGCTGGTTCCTGTGCTGATAATATTGCCAACAAAACAACAATGGCTTTTAAACTATCCTCTAATTCAACTTCACTTTGAAATGAGCATTTCCTGTGTCATATATTTCCATATAATTGTAAAGAGACAGACTGAGATACATATTTTGGAGCTGAGATTTTTCCAACACGAGCACTTCAGTTTTATAAATTAAATGTGGCTTGATTTTAAATACAAAGTATGATATATTATATAAGGCAACTAAGAATGCTTGTTGTCCTATCGAAGATTCGAACAAGAGGAAGAAAGGAAAAGATGAAACCTTACAGCTAGACAAGGGGGTTTCACAAAAGGAGGAAAGGATTACTCTCTAGCGATTAAAATGAACGAGGTTTCCTGTTCTGCTCTCCGATGTTATTGGCCTTTTCCTCAAAATTGTGTGTTCTCAGCTGGAATCATGTACAGCTTTGGACATTTTTTTCAAGAAAAAAGTTCAGCGGAGAACTGTAAGAAGAGTACTCAGGCTAGAAAAAAAAAGGCAAAATGGAAGGTATAAACAAATCAGGACTGCTTAGACTTGGCAAGAGACAGAGGAGAGCAAATACAAGTCTTCAAATACTAGAGACAAGAAAGGAAGAGAAAGGGAATCATAGAATCGTTTAGGTTGGAAAAGACCTTTAAGATCATCGAGTCCAACCGTCAACCTACCACCACCATGCCCATTAAACCATGTCCTGAAGTGCCACATCTACATGTCTTTTGAACACCTCCAGGGATGGCGACTCTACCACTTCCCTGGGCAGCCTGTTCCAATGTCTGACAACCCTTTCAGTAAAGAAATTTTTTCTAATATCCAATCTAAACCTCCCCTGGCACAACTTGAGGCCATTTCCTTTCATCCGATCACTTGCTACTTGACAGAAGAGACCAGCACCCACCTCACTACAACCCCCCTTCAGGTAGTTGTAGGGAGCGATAAGGTCTCCCCTCAGCCTCCTTTTCTCCAGGCTAAACAACCCCAGTTCCCTCAGCTGCTCCTCATAAGACTTGTGCTCCAGGCCCCTCACCAGCTTGGTTGCCCTTCTCTGGACACGCTCCAGCACCTCCGTGTCTTTCCTGTAGTGAGGGGCCCAAAACTGAACACAGGAGTCAAGATGCGGCCTCACCAGTGCTGAGTACAGGGGAACAATCGCTTCCCTGCTCCTGCTGCCCACACTATTTCTGATACAGGCCAGGATGACGCTGGCCGCCTTGGCCACCTGGGCACACTGCCGGCTCATGTTCCTTCTCAAGGAGAATGCTGTGAGAGACAGCGTCAAAGGCCTTACTAAAGTCCACGTTGACAATCATCTGTTATCCACATTCATAGTAAATAGGACAAGAATAAAAAGTTAATGCAGCAAAGAAATTTAAATCAGACATACAAAAACCTACTAATAGCAAAATGAGTAAGAAATGGAATAGTTTACCTTTGAAAACATCAATAACTTCATCTTAGGATCTTTAAGAACAAGTTCATGAAACATGCTGGGAGTAAGTATAGTTGCACTTTTCTATGATTTATTTGATTTTGCTCCCCATGGAGAATAAACAGAACTGGGCATTGAACTTCAAACATTTTCCTCCCACTAGGTTACCTTTCAACTAAACCAGTTCCTTGATTCAGCTCACTGTGCAACCATTCAAATACTCATGCCAGCCAAACGGACAGGGTAGGACAGAGGCAGAAACTAACAGCTGGAAGCAGGGAACATGTGCAATTGCTTCCTTTGGCAGATCTGCTTGGCGTATGCAAATGAAAGATATTTATAGAACTATACTGCCTTCTTGTATTACACCATGGTTTATTTGGAGAAGAGTCTTTTTTGTTCTAAGTTTGTTTACTGTAATGAGATGGTCCTGAACTATGTTTGAAATTCCTAGGTACAGTAACAATTCAAATAACAAAAGAAAAAGATACACTAGAGTGACTGAACCTGTATACATCCTGATGAGGCAACTGGTGACATCTAAGGACCTTTTTTTAATTCTACACACTCAGGAAACTTTACTGGTTTCACAGAATGAACAATGAATACAAGTGGTGTTTGTCAGATTTCTAACAAGGAAATTTGGCAAGATGACCAGAAGCACTAAATACCACGTATTTAGTGTTGTGACGCGTAACAGCAATCTTCCATCAAAGCTTAACAATTCCATCCAGAAAAGCCTAGCTATATTCAAAGAATTATCTTGTATACCTATATCTGTCAGGAGCTTTCAATAAGAACACTGTTTACTGAGGGCAAAAGGCATGAATGAAACAGATTTATGATATTTAACTACTTTTTTTTCCTCATGTTTCTAAAAAGGTTATTTCCAACATCTAATTCTGCTATTCCAGCACAACCAATTCTCAGTGACTAATCTTTTTTTTTTTAATAACAATAACTTATAAAGTTTCTTTTTCTTTTAATTTTTTGCTCACAACACTAGAAACCAATCACAGTTTCTGCTGGCAAGGAATTGCTCATGCTAATGAAAGAAGTATTCTGCCAGAAAGCAGTTGTGTGCAATGAATTGTAGGGAAACTGCCAGAATATCTGGTATGGTTGTTCCCTTGCGTGGAGATCCTTCCCCTCCTTCCTTTTCTTTTTTAAACATTGTTTTTGTAAAAAAAACCCATCAGTTACATGTATGCTTAATTGCTGTGGGCTAGAAGACAGAAGACCTGTGCATGGATTTTTGAGTTTGTCTGCAGTACAGCTCACCAGTTATGGATTTTAGTGCTCACCAGCAGTTGTCAAGGCTTCTGAATTTTTTTCTTCAGCTACTTCATTGTTTGGCCTCTCCACCTACCACTTTCCACAAGACTTTTTCAAAATCTTTTCTCATAAACCAATCCATTCCACTTAGTTATCAACCTTCTTGTCATGGTTTTTAATGCCTTCTACACATCTGAATATTCACATTTTCTTTCGGTTTTATTTCTCTTCTGATGGGCGTCTTGGCTTGGTTTTCCATTTGGCTGCTTTCCGTGTCATTTAGTCAACTAATGTAAATTCCACTCTTTGAGATTTTTACTCCACTGTCTTCCATGTAGATGGGAGCAGTCCCTGGACTTTGAGGATTTGTCAAATAGATAATGTAATTTTATATGTCAGAGGTATTTCATTTCAAGAATAAATTTCCAAAAGTTGTATTACCCAAATAGATGCCCTATTAATAGTAAAACAGGCTAGTAAAAAACCACCTACAACTGGTTAGCATCTGAAAATATACGAGCGTAAGTCACAACAATCAGCTACCGTACTCATATAGGAACAATGTTAGCATTTGATTAAAAAAAAAAAAAAAAAAAAAAAAAAAAAAAAGAGCCATGGGAACGTCTTTTAGGATTCTATATGGACCGTTCATGTGCAAGATATTTAAAACTAAAGAGCTTTTCAAGTTTGCCAGGGCCTTTGTTTTCCAATTTTCAAATTCAGAGTAAGACTAGTAATAAGAAAGAACTAGAAGTAAAAAAGACAAAGAGCTGAGAAGAACTACAGTGTTCTTTTAAGTCTCCAAAGACAATTTTGAAAATAGCAATACATGATAGCTTATAACTTACAGCCTGGTGAGAATTTTGCATATTCTAAGCATTATTAAAAGCATAATTTATTTCAATAGAAAAAATAAAAATAAAAAGGCAAGAAATTAAACAGATTCAGAGGCAGGCATAAAAATGATTAGGGACATGAAAGAACTTCCATATGACAGAAATGAAAAGATCTGCACTGTAAATTTAGAAGACTTGATGAATGTATACAAAATAAATTATAGTATAGTGAAGATAAATTAGGCACTTTCCTTCTGCATTTCTGCAGTGCAAGATCATAGGAATATTCAACAAAACTGAAAGCCAGAAAAGTTAGAATGTATAAATGGAAATATTTTTGTGCTACATTAAGTTACTCTGTGGATTATCATGAAATACTTCTAAGTCAAGAACAAAATAGGTTTCAAAACCCAGACCAAATATATCTATGAATAAACAAAGAATACCCACATTAACAATAATTACGAATGTAGTGAACCATGAAACAACTTGTTCTGCAGATTTCTATATGGTATACCTCTCCTCTGATCCTCCCGTTCCCCTTTTCTCTTTACTTTACAATGAATGTAGGAACACTTCCTTTGCCAAGTATGGGATTAAGGTAGCTCAAATATGTCAAAATACACATGCTATTGATGAAACTGATCCATTTCTTAAAAAACCTCTGCAATGTTGGGATTTAAAGAGGTTCAGCATATTTAATAGGTGTAGGCAAACTCCTATTAAAACCCCACTAGCAGGCTGTTGACATGAGGCAGACTTTGGAAATTGCTGTTCTTATCTTTCAGAAACACACATGTGCACCCTGACACCCCACAACAAAAAACCAAACCCACGGGCATTTCCTGCCACTTTCTCCTCAGGCGGGTTAGATGGGAGCCACACACCACACTCACCGACAGACCTACTAATCCTGTTCTTGCAAGTTCTTTCATGATGGTTCATTCAATGGCTGTAAAAAAAATTATCTATATAACACAAACACAAGTCTCTTCTGTCCTCCTTAATGGAGGCCTAGGACAGTGACTGTTTATTCTGAAGAAGAAATTCAGGCATCTTCTACAGTTGTCTGAGAAAGATGCAATATTTCTGGATGGTGATAGAATTAACATTGCTCAGATTCTAATGGGATTAAAGGAGGAGCTTGAAAAGGTGATGTTAAAACATCTATTCTGAGAAAAGCAGTAACACTTTTAAAGTAATGTATGCAATATCAAGTGGAAAAGATAACAGTGGCTTTTTTTGATTTAATCTTGACCTTTACAACCCATCAAAAAGTTAATTTAAAAAAATCTGCAGAGAAAGTGGTGAGCCCGTATTTCACCTAATAAAACCAGAAAAAAAGGTATTAGCTCATAAAACATTGTAATGATATGGACTACCAGAAAAGTACTAACATTAGCCTGATAAGCAGACACATTCAGCAGTATGATTGAAAACTATAGGACTGCCAAAACCAGATTCCAGTTTAAGCTCAGGGGCTGACCAACATTCCTCAGACTTTCCACTCTAACAGATCATCCACTAGTACTCTTGATACCATTCACGATGAACTCTGGTATTTAGTCCAAATGCCTAAGGTATATGATTTCCATACAGGCCAATTCTAGCACACAAAACTGAGTTTCATTTGACTGCCAAAATCTGCCAATAGGAAGCCTAACAAATGCCTGGAGTCCAGGCTGGATATCAGTAACACTGATTACTATTACCTAGAAATCAGGAACAAACCACAAGAGAAACATCTGAAAGCAATTCCAAAAAACAATCATGAGTGACTAAGGAACAAATCTGTATGGCAATAAAAATGCCTAGAATTTAAACCTGGATGCTGTCCATGTGCAGTAATTAAATAATTGGATTCTATTATTGTTATTACTACTCAAACTTTCAAAATTATCTTACATGTTACTTTTAAATCAATTAGATCATGTTGGCGGACATGGTAAAAATAGGAGAAAGGTTGATTTATTGGCTTTACAATTTTTTCCAGAAAAACTTTGATCACATTATTTTAAAAATAATTAAAATTGCTATAAGGCATAGTTAAGGCAACAAAATAGTCTTCCTAAATTAAAATAGAAGAAAAAAAGGAGCAACTTTAATAATGAACCATACTGAATGAATAATAAATACAGCTGAACAAATAATTTACAACACATCATTTACTGATCTAATTTAAAATTCTGTTTCTATTCATGGAATGTCTGTGAACAGCTTATAAGATCATTTAATGTACATTTTCATTATCTGAATTTAGTCAATGACATTTAAAGGTACTCTTAAATCTGAAGTTTGTCATAAGATTATGATTAGGAACAGGTATTTTTGCAAATTATTACTAGTCATTATTGTGCAAGTGCTAATTAGTCATCCCTCATATTTGCATTAATTTTATTTTTGGACAAATCACAGACCGTGTGACATGGCTTCACTCCCTGACAGGACTGCTATTATTTCTAGAATCTGCATTCAGATATGAATCTTGTAAAACTAGAAAGTTCTATGAATAGCCTTTATTAAGGCTTACCTTCTTCCTAGAAAGCAGTTTAAAAGTCCAACAAAATTATTTAAAAATCTCAGATGAGTCTGAGAAGTTATGTTTTTCCTTTTGTTACCCAGCCCCTTGTCACATTCAAGGAAGCGCTCTGCCCTCTGTGGCTGAACTCTATCTGTTGGTGAGGCAGAGACTTTCTCACTTTGCCCGCTGCATCCCTGTTTATTGTACCTTTTCTCTTGCCCTTTATTTCACATGCACGCTGCCCTTTGTGTATGGTCTGTCTCGCTAAGAAGACGCTGACAGCTCATTCTGCGCTACATGGCTGGCTTTAACACATGGGTTTTGGCTACCACTGTTCCTGTTCTTAAAGACTGTAATTCACAGTGACCTAAAGGCCTGCTGATCTCCAGGAGGAATATCATCTGGGGCTTCACACTGAATATAAATGCATCCTTCCCAAAACTGCAAATGTTTTTCTGTAAGCAGCCCGAGAGCACTGCTGGCATTAGCAGTCTAAGCTCAGCACATACCGTAACGCAACATACGCAGCAGGGTATATATGCAAGATGGAAAGTTGACAGTGCATCTTAAATATGCTATTGGTTTTAATTTGGGAGAGGATATAATTTCAGAGAGTGGGCATTGTTTTGCTTATGTTTCACCAAAAAAGAATAATCTGTCACCAAACATGCACCAGCAACTCAACCGCAGGTACCATAAAGCTGGAGCACATAATCCTATGGCATTGGGAATCCTCATTTTCACCCAGAGCAGTATCATTGATAATGTTGAGTGCTTCTAACATTATCCATAAAATGTTGTCAGGCTGTTAAAATTTGCTTCAAGTTTGACGGAATCATATACGTCTACTAGGGACTGCTGTTCTTACGCACAGGAACTTTTGACACTGGTGTCAGGACAGGCGCACACTAAGCCAGGAACCACCCCAAACCGCAGTGCATTTGTAGGGCATATTTCTGTGACCTACTGTCTCCAGTGTAAACTAGAGATACAACAAAACCCTATTGTCTGTTAAATGTTTGCTTCTATATATGTAATAACATCTATCATGCAGTTATATTAATATTATACATTAATATGTAATATAGATATATACACAACTAAAATATTCATGTATAACATATTCACAACATAGAACGTGTATTTATACAGAACATATAGCATATATACGTGTAAATACAGGCAAATTACAAAAGCAAAACCAAGCGCTCTGCTGAACATGCCTCCTAGAGAGAAGACGAGAGAACAAATCTGAGAGAGAGGTTAATGGTATTATCTAAAGCACAGTGTGTCTCACAAGACTAACAGAGGAATCCATGGACAGTAAGCCCACACCCTTGGATTCTTCTAGTGTTCATTACCTTTGCAGCTGAGACACAGTGTAAGATACTGTAACTCATTTTTCCTGGAGCTGGAAATAAACTAGAAGAACAAATAGAAGGGAAAAAAGGAATGCAGATGAAAAATAATTTTTGACCCAAATAAATGATGGAATTGGCTTATGTAACAGTTATCACCAAGTCTTTAAAATTGCCAGAGAATTAGCTGCTTAACTCTTTCTGAGTTTTAATAGGGCTTAGGTGCATAATTATATTTAATCTCTGATAAACCTACATGCATCTCTAATATAATAAATTTTAAAAGTGACCACTGTTTACTTAGAAAAGTAAGTAAAAAAAAAAAAAGTGAGGCTGTAACACTAAAGAGCTCCAGCTCACTGCTGAAGCTAATTGTTAAAGCCCCATGTGAATGTCCACATAATCATGGAATTGAAGTTTAGGGTGAGATGTGTGAATATTAATGAGTTTATGAAGAACTGTGCTCATTTTTAAAAGGTAACATTAATTCAAGCAGTGTATCATGTTTAAGTGGTGAATACATTCAAGTCAGCATCTGATCACACCTTTACACGAGTCAAACATGAGCTTTGTTGTCAATGATTTCACCACTGAAAAATCAATGCAAGATCAGAATCTGACCTATTCATAACAAACTGGGAGAAAGATAGTATTTTATCAATGGTTCATAATTGCATCATACATGCTATTTCAGGGAAGAAATCATATTTTAATAGCACAGATAATAAGAACATGGAGGATAAAACAACCTCAGCTGATACAATTTAAAAGATGATATAATTTAAAAGAGTACCTTGCACTGAAGATTATTTTAAAGGCAAAAGGAGGATTCTTAAATACAAACCCTGAAAATTTCCTAGCTGGTTCTAGTTTCTATCACTGCTGTGTTAGGATAGAGGTGATAAATGAGATCATATGAATTAGGGAATGCAGAGAATAAATATTATGCAGATATTTTTGCTAAACCTACTGCTTCACACAGCAGACATGCCATGATCCTAAAATAGCATTATTAAGTTGTGAAGACAAAATCAGAAAATTAAGGCTAGACTACAGTTGCTGGTGCAGCCCTAATTCTGCCCTGTGTGCCTGAATTATGAGGAACCTTTTAATTACCTGATCACACTCGTTTTTCCATGGGACCTCTGTCACAGCTAGTGCATAACCTTCTCTAGAGAGAGAATAATTAATTTCCTTGTGGATTTCCCTGTGGTGGTCATAACAACAGTAGGTGAAGGCTTGATGAAAATTAATTGTCTTCTCAACATCGCCATTTTTTTCCACATGAACAATTGCTGCATTTCCACAGCCTTGTTCCTGTAAACAACTGCATTGTTCTGAGTGAAGCTAGCTAAGTATAGCCTATGGCAGACATGCAGCATGGAAAATTTTATCTCTTTAAAGTGTGGCAAAGTTATAAACCACTGAAAAGAGGGTCTGATAGGTGGAAGTGTCAGGAAACCTCCATAGTAGATACCACTAGCAATTTCCCCATAATATGCCCAGATTCTCAACTAGCATCAGTTAGCTTCCATGTAATGATTTCAGTCTTACTTGTAAGATTTAAAATCTGTCTAAAAAGGCTGTATTTGAATAAAGATGGAAAAAGACAGAAGGTTAGGAGAGTAGATTATAACTGAGAGTCTAAAACAGAAAGAGATGCTGATGTGAATACATTGGAAATCCAGGACCAGAAATCAGAAAAAGGAGTTCTAAACTGCCCAGGCAAGAACTGGTAACTAGCTTGCAGCAGAGAACTGCAACTCTGAATAAAAGATGAGAAAGAATAGAGGAAGAACTCGGGTTGACTGGGAAACCATAGTATAAACAGATAGACTAGATAATCTCGTTGGAGACAGCCAGGAATGGAAAAGTCAGATTAAGAGATAAGGAAGACTGAAGCTCAAAAGTCAGAGGAAGGTCAGATGAGATTAATTGCCTGGAAGAACAGGCACTAAACTGTCCTGATAGAGGGCACTGGGTTTGAAGCAGAAAGACCAGAATCAGGGAAATTTAACCGTTTCAGGGAAAGGCTGGCACATGCTGTTCTCTTTACTGAGCTATCATCCATTGGACTGGAGCTTGAATGGATCGGATGGCATACTGGGAGGGACTGGAAAGAGACAGGACTGGAACTAATGACTGACTGGAAGCAATAAATCAGAACTTACTGGTGAACCCAGACTGAAGGTAAAGGGAACAAGCAGAAGAAATAGCACTCGTTTGAGCTTGCGACTTTCCAGGGCTGCAGGATTCCTCACCACACCTTTGTATAGGCAAGTGTAGGTGTTTGCTACTGCTGAAATATCCACCTCACTGCATGATATTTTAGATGACACTCATGATGATACCTTGATAAAGCTATTACTTTATTAGCCAGAACATGTGCTGTGTGAGGCAAGAGACGGCTGACACACACACAGCAAGCTTTGATAAAAGGTTGACTGTACTTGAATGCTGCCCTGGTAAAAGAAAGACTGAATCAGGCCCTTGCCGCTTTCACCAGACTTGATGCTAGACAAGTCACCGACATCACACTTTCCCAAAGTGGTCATTCTGTATTCTTCACTACCTAGAGATCTCACCTACAGCAGCAGTTATGAGCAGTTAATGAGAGCTCCGTGTTGATCATAGGAAGCACCACATAAAACTGAAATCATGAAAACTCATCTCATGGGTGTCTCAGATTTACGCGAGTCTCTCCTTACCCCCACTTGATTTGTGCATTAGACACATGTGTCAATGGCAACATACGTTCACAATCTTTACAATAAAGGGAAATCCAAATGATTGTGTGGCCACATTAATTCAGACACTTCTAACTTCAGCATTCTTGAACTTACAGTAGCAATGTTGCTGTCCTAACTTAGCTTTTCATTTGTAATTCATTTATTTCAGCTTTGGTTCAAACTAGGCTTGATGTTTTTTTCAGCACCAAAGGCCATTTATAGATGTCTATAAAGGTTTTCATAATTAAAACTTGCCCTAAAACTGTTCGCAAACATCACGTCACTAAGGATATGGAAGTGACTATATACTGAAATATATGCTTTATCTATTTCCACTCTCCGCTTCCAACGGGTTTGATTCTTAACTATCTCCCTAAATACATTTGCCTGTAACATACAGTGGGGATTTTTAATTAATAATGGTCCTAAATCTATGCATTAAATATGCTGTGTATTGGGGCCCTTTGTAATGATGGGCATTTTGAAGCTTGAACTGCACCAGCAAAATTGATGCATTTAAAGTTTCTTCATCATGTGGAAAGGGAAACAGTTCTCCTGTTCTACAATATCTTTCAAAGATATATATAGATACATATAAGAAAATCAACATCAGGTTGATTCAAAGATCAAAATTCATATCACCTTACTTAAGGCACTTAAGTGAAGTTCTTATTAGGAGACTAATCCTCCTCAATATGCTATTAAAAAAAAAAAAGAAAGAAAAAAGGAAAAGATAACGATTTGGTGATTTGAAAGATATCATCAAAGTATTTCTTGTTGCAGCAGTTATCAAGGATGATTAAATTAGGGACATTGAGGAAGTGCTTAAAGTTAGGCAAGTAACTAATAAGCCACGCACATGGACAGACAGTGGGAGCACAGCCCCACCTCTCTCATCCAGTACTCGATTCTTACAGGATTTAGATACACATAGAGCAAAAAGCTCAGCTTTTTTTCAAATTAGGGTTTTCCATTGAATGAGTTTCTAACATGCTCCTCTTTTCCAGTTGCAACACATTCCAGAAACAGGTACAGACAGATGAGCTTCAATTTCTTCTATAAAAATACTTCTGTATTCTTTTTACTCTGCTCCTTATTTTATCAGAGTAATGAGATCAGCAATGCAATAGAAAGTGATCAGAGTTTGCACAAACTTGTAAAATGGAGAGAACATTGACTGATTAGCACCAGGGAGCAAGACAAAGCAACTATTAGTTTGTCAATTATTTAGACACCTACAAATACGTGATTAGTTAGTCTTTAATTTGCTCATATTGTCCTTTAAAGATGGTTCTTGCTATGTGCTCTCTCTACACTCTCCGTGGTCTCTGTTTCTTCCAAGAAAAGAAAGCAAACAAAATGATTGCTGTTTTTTTTAATGAATAAACTGAGAAGGTACATCACCAAGGCTGTCACTCAGAAGGAATATTCGATTAATTAGCAAATAAAAGTGTATTTTTCTTGAGGACTAAATAATTTAAAGGAGGTACCAATAATTTAGACACTATCCAGCTCTAGCTAGCAGGCTTTATAATGAAGTTATGTGAGTATTTAAATACTTCCTATTAATTGTTCCACACACACAGTAAAAATTGCCTGTTTCTTAATAGATTAAATGTCAGGATAACTGCCCTAATTAAATGAAATTAAGATTTCCCTATCTAGCAATGTATGTATTGTAGCTGCTGCAAGAAGAGTAAGCAGAAACTCATGTAGAATTTTGATGTTTAAGGCCTAATCTTGCAAAAATTCATGCAAACCAATAGAAGTTATCTATTCTATTAGTTTCATTCAACAAATTGAAATCCAGAGTCTACAAATACGAATGTTAATTTATGTAGCTTACCACTTGAATTTACCTAAAAAGCTATGACATACAATACAAACAATCTTTCAGATAGTACTTCTGAAATATAACATATATGTTTTTCCTAGTCTCAGAATTTGTTTCTGCAGATGCTGCAGACTTGATGCTTTGAGACCTCTATTCTAATCATGTATACATGAGCACCAAAAATTAGTGACTGCATGAGGCGAGGAGGCTTTTTCAACCAGCTGCTTGCATTTTGGCATACCTGCATGTCTGAGATTAGAATTAAGTGTCAGGTGTCTACAACTGGGTTTTACAGTCCTACAGACAGGAATAGCAGAGAAAAGAATGAGCTCCCGAACAGACACTGCTCTATCACTCTAAACCAAGAGCTGGTTAGTGTGTTTGTTTTTCCCAGGACAAAATGCCCTGACGCTTTCAGAAGGACATATTAAATACCCTTGCTTGTATTCAAACGCAAACGTGAGCAGTGGAAATGACCATTCGGTGGCTCAAGTCCCCTGATTAGAGTGAGGTTTTTCAGTTAAGAATTTTTCCTTCTTGTACTGGTCTTTATCACAAAATCAGAGAACTAGAATTTAAAGAAGATAACCTTAGACACTAGGTTTAATCTTCTCTCCCTGGGAAGGAAAGTAAATTCCTTTCCGTTTCTTTTCTTTCCATCTCACGTCATCTTGTTCTCAGCCTCAGTTTTAGAATATAACCAGCTCCTCCCTATCCCCACAGAACCACACAATACACATTGTACAGATCGATTTCCCAAAAGAAATCTCACAAGCTTCTATGAGGTATTTCTATCATCACCTTTTTTCCTCTCTGTTTTCTTTTTTAAGGGGAATATATCAACAAAGATAAGAAACATACGGTACCAAATCCCTCCGTGCAATTATCTCCCATGTTTGTGAGGACTGTAGAGATGAGAATACCAGTGCTTAGGAGGAAATATCTTTTAGTACTTTTGTTATGCAACTTTTTGCCCTATGTTAGATATAAATTGTCTCTGAAATATCAAATGCCTTCTTGAGTGGAAGTGTAACAGACAACCATAATGTGAATTACTAATGTTTTGCTATGATAAAGGTCAAATAAAAGTCTTCTTACAGAGCTTATTTATCAGATTCCTTTTCTATGTTCCTCAGGGCAGATCTCAGCTGGAGTAAGCTGCCCTAACTCCAGGAGCCCTGATAATTTACCCCAAACTGAGTAGCTGACCCTCAGTTTCTAAACGCCAAGCTTTCCATAATGGAAACAGAGACATAACAATTATATTGAGGAACAGAAGGGATTTGAAAGAGAGTTAGGAGTGTCTGCTGTGACATTTCCACACTGTTATATGAAATTTGCAATGGAAATAAAGCAGAGCAGCAGCTCTTCCTACCTTAGGTTCTATATCCACTAAATGTTATGCACCCCCTGCAAGCAGCAAAGACACCTTTTTGCTAACTGTCAAAAATTATTCAAAAGGGGGAAAAAAATCATCTGTCGCTGCAGAGACTTGTTTTGGCTACTTCCATAAGCACTTCTCACAGAGAGTCAAAAAGACTGTGGGACTGCATTATTAAACACTTTGCCTCCTTCCCACATGCTCTCAGTTTTGCTAATCTCTCTGAGAACACACGTTTCTGAGGAGCTCTCCCAGCTTAGACTGTGGTGCTTAATACATGCGGATACACCAGGTAGAAGTAATTTTAGGAGAACTGGAAACTGGTGATGGGCATTTTGAGCATTTTGGCTACACATATTTTATTATTTTCATCTACTAATACTGGACAGAAAATTATAATTAAGAAAAAATTATAAAAGAAAGGGGAAATTAAAGCTATTTTGTGACTTCTCCCATGTTCTGGCTCATTTTATATACTATTTAACCATTTACAATTGGGGATAAGTACTAATGCTTGAATGGTTGTTTGATGATCTATGTCAAATGTATATGATTGTCTTACCTTAATTCTTCACATAAAAGATAGGATGTTAAAAATAGTACACACAACATTAACTGAAAACTATTTTTCTTTTCCTTGGAAGAAAATACATTTATGATCTAAAGCCATATTCAGCTCAGGAGAAGAATTTGTAGATAATGTATCATCAGTTTATGCTTTTTAATGCAAAGTGGTAGGAAAGAATAGACATGATACAACATGTGATTTCACAGTGAAGGGTTTTGCACAGGGAAAACTTGCAGAAGTGGTTTTCCTGGTTTTTCCCCTTATTTTCACTATTTCCAGATTACCTCTTTAGAAGATTACTGGCCCTACACACAGGATATTTTTCACCCGAGTGCAGAAGTTTACAGAGTGAATGTCATTGTAACAACAGGATTACGTAGCTCCATTTTTAGAATTATTAAAAAGTGTGAAGTGAGTAGAGACAGCACCGTCAGAGACAGGATTCAGTGCTTTGCAATGGTCTATATCATCTTGTCCTTTAGCCTGAAAGGGCCCATGGAGCTTTTGTGATCACTGTTTCTATCCAAAAAGGAAATGACAAGGATAATTTATTTGGTCATAACTGAAGGACGGGAACGAAAAGTGAAGCATGGAGTTTCCGATATTTTCAGGTTACAAGGCTGGCTAACGACTTCATCAAATGAAATATTGATTTTTCTGATGACAACTCGAAGCAGAATCCTATTTGAATTCAGCTCAACCTAATTGCTATTTATCTGGCATTAAGGGAAAAAATAGCAAAAAGTTTTCCAGTTTAATGTACCATAGCCCGTGAAGCTATTTTTAAGCTTGACTGTGCATTGGGGATCCCTTGTGCAGAGACAGACAGCTGTCAAAAAAGATAATAAATATTTAATTGGCTACTTTCATCTACTGCTTTTTCTTCAAATTCCACAATAAGGAAAAAAAAAATAACAACGCAAACAGCTTTGGGCAGAGTACATAACAGAACAATATTCTCTAAGAATGTTCTGCATATGTTATTGATGAAGGTATACACAGACTTGTTTTGGGAAATGATGCATGAAATGTACTGTATACAATGAATGCTGCCAGGTTATCCCAGAAGGGGAAAACACCTTTTCTTCTTAGGATTTCTAATGTTTTGGAACACTTCAAGCATCTTAACTTGGAGACATAGAAATATAATCAAATGCAAAGGCTGAATAATTAAACTGGCAATGTTGACATTGAACTTCCACTATCATAAGTCATAACAGTTAATAAATATACTATTTCATACATATTGATTATTTTGTATTTCAGGTCCAGAAGCCAAATTCTGTTTCTTACTACTTCTGAAAAAGACAAAAGATTTTAACTAAGCCGTTAGTCATCCAATAAAAAAATAACTGATGCTTGCAAACTGACTGATAATTAAACACAAACAGTAAGAGAAGCAGGGATAGTACATCACAAAATGGACTGTGTTAATTAATAAGATGAGTTCAGCTTTAGTAATTCATGCAAATATCTCAAAGCATATTCATTAGTGTTTTGCAGCACATTTTGCAAAATAAGCAATTTGTATGCAACTGTGATACAAATGTTCTTGAAGGCCAATACAGTTAAAATATACTCGGCATAATGATGGTTGAATCATATTTCTCCTCAGTCAGCCATAGCTGTGAAAACTCCTAAAAGCAAATTTACAATGATAGTTGGGGCTATAATCTCGAGTTATGGCATTTGTCAGGTTTACCTAAACTCACGTTTTTTCCAATTTTTTTCCAAAAAGGAATGAATAAATTTTGATCATCTGAGTTGCGCATGGTTTGGGGAGGGACAGTGGGGGTGGGGAACAAAACAAAATAAAAAACAGCTTGAAAACTGAGTCCAGTAAGCATGAATCACAGACTCACAGAATTGTTTAGGTTGGAAGGGACCTCCTGAGATCATATAGTCCAACCTAATAGTGAAATACTATTTCTACCCTGAAGAGTTATTTTTAACTGAGGTCATCACTGTAGGTCCTTCACACATGCGGAATTGCGTACTGCTATCTTTAGTTTAATATTAGGCCTTTTCCTGTTTTGTATAAGACTATGAAAAAAAGCAGCAAAAAGATGTCAGAAAAACTTTAATTAGAAGACAAAGAGGGGGAATAAGGATTCCATAACAATGTGTAAATGATTTTTTAAGCCACTTTACCAAGAGTCATAATACTAGATACAAAAGCAAATCAGGAAGGTGGAAAACAATTTTCTCTTTTGAAGAAGAGCTCCCAAACTTTACTGTCTAGTGATCAACATTACAAAACAAGTCACACACTCTTTAAATTTGGCTGTTTTTTGATCTCAGTTATAACTTCTTCATTTCTGTGGTGAAGATTGATTGAGAAGATTGCCCATGAGATTTTCATTGACTTATTTCCATCATATAATGGCAAACTCACTTAACAGCTTCTGTGTAAAGGCCTGTTCTTTCAGAAGAAATATACATATAACTGCATGTCTTCACTTCAAAAAGGAAGATGCTTTCCTTTTTTCCCTGAACTTCACAAAATTACTTCCTATTTCTACACCCCAGAAAATTGTCCATAAAATTCAGTATGGCTCTTCATAAAAACTTTCTTCTTACTTTAATCTCTCAGAAGATTTGGTCTCAGAAGATTTCCTGGGTTCACCTTTTTTTTTTTTTTTTGCCCCCCCCAATTTCTAAAATCATCCAGGCATTCAGATTTCTTCTTCAGCAGTATGCAGTTGTAAATAAAATCTTTGATCTAAACAGCTGTTAAATCTGAAACCAAGTAGAGTCAAGGAATAACAGTGTTCATTGTCACTTATGACTGACTATCTACACAAAACTACTACTCATTTTACACAGTTATTTCTGTTGAATGCCTGTTTGGAGGCATAACAACTGACAGCTACTGAAATGTTTCTTAAAAGTCCACTCATCCACCCTACCCCCCCAACTTCTTTTTTGGTTTTTTTTTTCATAATGGTTCTCAAGGCTCCTATTCGATGGCAAAAAACAAAAATGCTTTCATAAAGAAGTTAATACTCAAATTGATGCTTTGCATTGATCCTAATGTGATCATTTCTTCATTACCCAATGGTACCTCTCCTATCTAGGCTTTTAAACAGCTTTTCCTTAATCCTACAAGAAAAGAATTGCTCAAACCGGCTAAAAACAGTGTCAGCTGGAAAACAGTACCAAATTTCTTCTTAGGGGTGTGTATTTTAGATATTTTCTATTTAATGCATATGCTACATAAAAGGCTGGTTGTTTCTCCATTTTACAAATTACAGTTAAGACATTAGGATTGATGGAAATATTTGAAAAGTCACCTCTTTCATCCCTTCTCCCCTGAGAAAAAAAAGAAAATAAATGCTAATCTCTCCTTTTCCCCACTCTCTTTTTTTCTTGTTAAGCTTTATATGCTAGCTAGGACTTTCTATCCAAATTCACCTCATTCAAGCATCTCGTAAGACTTTTTAATCATGAAAATTTAAAGGGGTTTAAGCATCCCTTTGTGTCCATGAGAGGACTACCATAAAGAGAGTCTCAAAGTTTTGTTAAAAGAAAATGCTGGAGAGAATATTCAGTAACATTTACATAGTACCCAGAAGCTTTAAAAAAATCCACAGTTTAAATTCTATGAAGAGTCCAAATTAGTAGAAGGGTGTATGGCCTCTCAAATTAGTAACTCTACTGACAGCACTGGAGACAATGAGCAAGCACAGAAATTACTGTATTTTGATTCTAATAATTGCATATTGTCTCAAGTAAACCATGACAGTGATTTAACATACGGTACGTAAATTGAGCTGCAAAAACTGTTAGAAGCAAATAGTACATTCAAATGTATCTTATTACTAGTCTGAATTTCAGAAAGCTGTTTGTCATTGAAGATAAGGCAAAAAAAGCATATTTTGTTTCATCAGTTTCTCTCACCAAATGTTTTCTTGCTCTCATTCTTTCTCTCCAGGTAGTAATTTGAAAGGCAACATTTCTTTCTTTGTTCAGTAGTTGCTTTCTGACCCCTTCTACCACAATAACTAGAGAAAGCTGCCTTTCTGAACTAGCTCATAGGTCTAATTAAAACAATTTTAAAAAGCAATTAAAAATCCTTAAAATCATTACAACTTTTATACAAAAATTGCTCTGATTTTGACTGTGCTTTCTCATTTTAACTTGATATATTATACATTTTTGAAGGATGGAAAATGGGAAAAGTTTTCAAAAAAATCTTAACAGCTTAAATACCATAGGCTGAATTAGAAGTCTAAATACCCAAGACATTTTCAAAATGGAACAGCTGGTAACATTTTTGAGTCAGTGTTTTCAGGGGAATTTTGGAATTAATAATTTCTAAAGGATTATAATTTATAATGACTGATCAGATTATTTATATACCGTAGCACGCATAATACCACCAATTTTCACATTAGAAACCTTGTATGGAATAAGCAAAAAAGAATACATATAATAATCAAAGAGTACTTGTATTCGCATTTAAAATATATTGAAGTATTTGCAGTATTATTTATCATGCCTAACAGTAATTTGTACTCTTATAGTGGAAAGTTTGGAGTATGAGGTAAATTAGAGTCACTGTGATAGAGACCTATTACAAAACCTATGCTAGGAGAGTATGACAATTAAGTGTACGTCACACAGGTACTATGACTATCACTTGACTTCAAATTGCTGTTTGAGTTATATTTATGTACATTTTATATATGTTTTATATAGTATTACCGTAGTGTTGAACTACTTTAGGATTTGCGACTCCAAATTAGACCAAGCTGATTTTCAAAGACAATTGACTTCCAAAACCGCATTCCCGTAACTCAGAATTTATTGTTGAAACTGAACTTTGCATTTTCCAAGTTAGTGTTTCCTGAGGTTTGGGGACCATTCTAGTCATGGAACTACCGCAGTAAACCATGTAACCCGTGGTAACCATATACATCAATTCAGGGAAGAAAAAAGGAGATCCCTCCAGTTGAGTCACGAGGTTCAGAGTGGACCCCCTTGCTTTCTAAACTCCTTCTCAGAGAGGAGCCTAGGGGCAGCTGGATCCACTCCTAGTCCCAGACTTAGTCAACGGTTTTATATCTTAAAGGGATGAGGTGTAGGGATTATGAAAAGGAAAGAGAAAGAGAGAGCAAGACAGGGAGAGAAAGAAAGGAAAATAAAAGAGAAAGATTTCGCTGGTCCTGGGTCCAGCGTCGGTCCCGTCAGCCGAGGGGTCCAGTCCCGGTGGGCTTGTGCACGTGGGGCTTCAGTTTGTGTCTTTTTATCATCCTTGCCCTTCCTTCAGGTGAGCACTTGAACTCATTAGGCTAATTAGGTGTCATGCACAGTTTGTGCTTCCAGACCCTTCAGGGAAATGGGTCAGTGGGCTTGGGGGTGGTTTGGGGAGTCACTTCCCCTTCCCCGCAGACGTGACCATTGTTTGATCTTTGGCCGTACGTGGTGAGCTCCCCTGCTCAGCGTATCTGAACATGGAACTGCGCATCCTCCGGCCCGCCCTCCCCTCCTGTTGTTGATGTCCTGTGCTGATCCATGCTGATTGCTTCTTTTCACCTCTGGTTCCTTGCTATGCAGGGTTTGTCGTTATGCAGAGTTCATCTTTAGGCAGAACTTGCCCCACCACAATGTTTGAGACATTAACTCTTTCAGTCTCTCACAACACTACATTACAGTGAAAATTTCAACTTTGGGAACCACATGCATGGTTTTGGGGTTTTTTTCCCCTAAGCTATCTTAGGCAACTTGCTCAGTCTTTTTTTCGGCATCTGATACACCTGGATAACCACAAATTGGACCACATAAATAAAGGATCTTGGAAGTGCTCTGTATTTTGGATAGATTTTGGAAACACAGATATAAAGAACTACAGAATTGATGTGACACCTGAAAGACTGATATAAGAAGCTTTACACACTTGGGGAAGATTGCCTGAATAATGGTCCTTCTTCCTAGCCCAATCTTCCAGGCTAGGCCAAGAAAGCTTTCACAACAGAAATGACTGGAGAGTTCATACAAGCACCTGCTGAGCTAAAAACAGCCACCTGTTCAAGTACGAAAGGTGAGAGATCTGTAATCTCTTAAATTGGTTTGAGAAAAAGCAAACAAACCAGAAAGTAGGAAGTTTTTATCTTCGTCTTTTTTAATTGTAGATCATGTCAACCTTCTGAATTTTAATGAGATGATTTTCATGACCTTTAAGTGAAACTGGCTTATAAGCTTTGAGTACTTGAAGTTTGCATGACAGCATAATAGTCATTTTTCTATTCTGTACATAATTTGCAGTGGAGGCTGAAAAAAAACAAACAGAGAAAATGAAGCTAAATCTGAAGTCTCAACTTTGAGCACAAGGCTCAGAGTTAGGAGGGTTATATCATTTTGAGTTACAAAATAAGAGGTTATTTCATGCATAAGGAACTGCCCCCATCAGCTTGCACACTATGACTCATACTGCCACCCCTGATAACAGTGCTCATCGATGAAATATATTTCTGTAAGCTTTAAGAATACTCCAGAAATGTCCATAATTTCACCAGCCCAGAAACAAAGGAAGTCAAGATCTATGAAAAAAATCAGGAAGGTCCATAGTCCTTCAACAAAAAACTGAGATATGAAGGATCATTAAAACCCTATACAAAAAAGCATATTATTTCCCTCCAAAAGCTAGGATTTCCTTGGAATGACTTCCATTCCCTCAGAATATAAAGCTGGAGGACACTGAAAGACAAAGAGCTTTTGCTGCCTTTTTATGCCATGGGATATCAGGTACATAAGTCCTTTGCGGCCTCATGACCAGGTAGTGGTATTTATCTTCTGTAGGTTCTTTATTGTTTTTTCTCCAGTTTATTTCTCAAGTGTGAAGCCTGCTTTCAAAATCCAGTAGAAGATATACTCCTAGTGGAAGTCTCAACCTGAATCCTGAAGGAGAATGTTTTATCCTTCTGAAGGCAGCCTTTCACACAACATTTGTTTCGTATTCTTTTGTTGACTGAAAGAATCTGAAAGCATTAGTACAGCTGTTGCAGAAAACAAGAATTTTGCTGCGGTTATTGCTATTTCACATATATTCACATTATTTCAAGTACAGTATTTCAACTGACTTCAGCAGCCAAATTAATCCCAAAGTCATGGACTTTACTAGCTTCTGTTTACAATACTATCTGAGGACCTCCATCTGAAACTTTCTGTCAATTCTCTGCAACTTTCTTCTATTTGGAGCAGACACTGATTTAATTCTTGTTCCAAAGACAACAAGAATTCTCCAGTTTGGCCGCAAGATGCTTCAGCAGAACCTGTTTTGGAGATTTTTTTCTGTTCATGCAGTCACCTCAATCCTCATTATTCAAAGAACTCATACCTTCTCAGATTCTTTCTGGACTCCCTTTCTTTTTTTTTTTTCCATAATAGGTAATAGACACATAAATATAGTTAAACTGAAATCCTTCTGCGTTTATAATTAGAACACAGGCATTTGGTTTTGCCCACAGCTATGTTCAAAAATATTTTTTTCTAATTTCTGCTTCTTTCTCTTTCCTCTTCTTTGTGTTGCCACTGAGGGAAAGAGATAAGTTTGTCTTAAAGTTGTTAAGGCTACCTGCTGCCTTGATTTCTTTCTGCCGTGGTTTAACCCCAGCCAGCAGCTAAGCACCACACAGCTGCTCACTCACTCCCCTCCTCGCAGTGGGATGGGGGAAAAGAATCGGAAAAAAAAAAGTAAAACTCGTGGGTTGAGATGAAGACAGTTTAATAGGACAGAAAAGGAAGGGAAAATAGTAATAGTAGTAATAATAATAGAATATACAAAACAAGTAGTGCACAATACAATTGCTCACCACCCTGCTGACCACTGCCCAGCCAATCTCCAAGCCGCTGTGCCCCCCAGCCAACTCCCCGCAGTTTATTTATTGGGACATGACGTCACATGGTATGGAATACCCCTTTGGCCAGTTTGGGTCAGCTGTCCTGGCTGTGACACCTCCCAACTCGTTGTGCCCTCCAGCCTCTGCTGGCAGGGCAGGATGAGAAGCTGAAAAGTCCTTGACTTGGTATAAACACCACTCAGCAACAACTGAAAACATCAGTGTGTTATCAACATTATTCTTATCCTAAATCCAAAACTCAGCACTATACCAGCTGCTAGAAAGAAAATTACCTTTATTCCAGACAAAACCAGGACACTTCTTTTTTTTTCCTCTGGTTATTACAAGTGTTTCAGGGTAGCCTTATCTCTGAATTTCTTAGGCTGAACGTTTGAAGTATAAGATAACATCCTTACAACGTTCTTTTTACCTTTCAGTCACTGACATGAGTTCACAGTTTCATTATTATTTCTAAACTCTCCAGCTGGGAATTCCTTCTGTTATTAAAAATTGTACAAAATGTCAAAACCAGAAAACAACAAGCAACACATATGATAACTCATGTGATATGAAGATTTATAAAATCAACTGTTATTTCTCTGTTTAATTTAAATTACAGAGACAGTTTATCCACCCAGTAAAAAGCACTCAGCACAGTCAGCTATTAAGAGATACTGTCTCTTGCAGAAGTATCTGGAAAACCAAAGTGAAATGGAACCTCATTGGGGTAGGCACTGTTCAAAACTGTTGCACTGGATTAAAGCTGCTTTGTATTGTCAATTGAACAGAAAGCAGTCAACACATGCTTAAGAACCCAAACCCTAACACAGGCAATTAGTCTACATTATTTTTCAATTAATTAGCAGTAAGTTTATAGGGTTATGCACTGAGAAGCATTACATGATGTGGAAAAAATGGATACACATCCTTGATTCCGTCTGGATACATCTGCACAATCTTCCAAAGGCAGAACTAGATCTTTTCTCAGGACTAGACTAAATTTAAAGGCACCTTGATGCACACTCTCTCAATTGTGTGCCATCACACTCACAGAATTAGCATGGCAGCAAATAATCTCTGTGCTGAATGATCCCAGAAAATGCTCTTGTAGAATAACAAAGATGTGGTCAGTGGTTAAGTCTCTCCCTGCATTGCCTTTCTGACACTTCCATAAGGTACTTTCCAAGAGTTAAGCTGTACTTTGGTGTGTAACTCTGAGACCAAGATTAGGAGCCACAGAAACTGGAATTACTTGATCCACCTGTGGAAACTCTCAGCAAGCCTCCACAATCTCTCACCCATCAGTTCACTACAACAGGGCATTTACTGTGTTCTGTTGCTAATCATTTAAATGCACCTGATAAATGCCTTTGAAGTACCTTTGCACAGCAATTTGTTTTTGCCTACTGCTCTATTTTCTTTAGTTAATTACTTGTTGACAAGCTGTCCGCTCAGTTCAATGGATCATCTTGGGAGGAAAGAGAAATTTAGGAACACATAAGCAAATATTTTAGACAGTCTTTCAGTATTAATTTCCATTGTCATTAAATATCTCTAGCAAAGTGGATTACTGCTAATTTTCAGGTATGTTATACTTTAAAATGGCAGAGGAATTTATTTGTTTCATTGTTTGAGTTGTCCATAAGTGTCCTAGTTTCAGCTGGGATAGAGTTAACTGTCTTCCTAGTAGCTGGTACGGTGCTATGTTTTGAGTTCAGTATGAGAAGAATGTTGATAACACTGATGTTTTCAGTTGCTGCTAGTAGTGTTTAGACTAATGTCAAGGATTTTTCAGCTTCTCATGCCCAGCCAGCGAGAAAGCTGGAGGGGGCACAAGAAGTTGGCACAGGACACAGCCAGGGCACCTGACCCAAACTGGCCAACAGGGTATTCCATACCATATGACGTCCCATCTAGTATAGGAACTGGGAAGTGGGGGCGGGGAATCGCCGCTCGGGGGACTAGCTGGGTGCCGGTCGGCGGGTGGTGAGCAATTGCACTGCGCATCATTTGTACATTCAATCCTTTCATTATTGCTGTTGTCATTTTATTAGTGTTATCATTATCATTATCCGTTCTTCTTTTCTGTTCTATTAAACTGTTCTTATCTCAACCCGTGGGTTTTGCTTCTTTTTCCCGATTTTCTCCCCCATCCCACTGGGTGGGGGGGGGAGTGAGTGAGCGGCTGCGTGGTGCTTAGTTGCTGGCTGGGGTTAAACCACGACAGTCCATTTTGGCGCCAACGTGGGGCTCGAAGGGTTGAGATAACGACAAACCTGACCAGAGCTCGTTAAAAACAAATTTGTTATAAGCATTCATTATATTGGTCTTATAGTCGCTGGTCATTATGTTGATTTATGTGTTCTTAGAGTTGTTGCTCTGGTTTTTAAAGTTCTGTTATGCATCACCTCGCTTGCTGTATGTAGTCCCTCTTCTCCTGCTTATCATCCGTGGGAGGTGGATTAAGGTTTTTGCTTTGATGTATTGTATAACACTGGTTTATGGTATGATAAAGTCATCAGTTGTGGAATTAATCCGGTATTTGCACTCAGCATTGTCACCTTTATACTGCGGGAGCCATCTGTGGGAAACTATTAATAATTATACCATTTACCTTTCCTCCTTGGAAAACCAGTCTATGAGTGGGATACCTTTTTTCCCCTCTCCTTTCTCCTTCAGTCCAGTTACAATGGTGTTTGGGAATTTTGAAAAATTTGAATACTCTTGGGATGTTGATACCAGCACGGTCCTAGCCCTACTGCTGGGAATTAGCATGCTTCTGAATGTGGTTCAGCTCTTGTTTAAGGGTTAAACAACTATTTAAGAAGATCACCCAGAGGTCTGCCCCGAGGCTGGATAATTATGAGTGGCAGGGTGTGTGGGGTAGTATGGGCAAGTACCTAGAAAAGTGGGCACCTCCAGTGTTTTGGAAATTCACACCCCTGAACAAATGCAGAATCCAGAAGAACTAGTAAAATATTTGGAAAAGGTATGCTGTCACCTCACCCCCCGGCAGCTCCAGAGAGATACAAATCACTGCAACGTGCTGGGGCCTGGCCCATGCCTATCGAGCCCTGTTCGACACAACTCAGCACCCCCAAGGGGAAGAGAAGGTCTCTGGACCTAACAACAAAGCAATGAGCACTGCGGTCACCCAAACCCGGCAATGGGCGCTGCGGCCCCTCCAGCCCCGGCGACGAGCATTGCGGCCACCCAGACCTTGGTGACAGGTACCGTGACCCCTCCAGCCCTGGCAATGAGAACTGTGGCTACCCAAACATCAGCAACAGGCACTGCAGCCCCTCCAGCCGCAGCAACGAGCACAGCAGCTACCCAAACCCTGGCAACAGGCACTGCGGTCCCTCCAGCCCCAGCGACGAGCACTGCTGCTACCCAAACCTTGGCGACAGACGCTGCTACCCAAACCTTGGCGACAGACGCTGCGGATATCCAAAACCCGGCGAGTGATACTGCAACTGAACCAGCGGATCAACCTGCACCAGTATCAGTTTGCCCCCCGTACAGAAAAAGAAATATAAAAAATCAGCTCGCTTAGCAAAGGATGAAGGTGAACCAGGGCCATCACGGGAACAGGAGGAAGAGGCAGAACCAGAGGTAATAACCCGGTCCCTATCCTTGAGTGAGCTGCGAGATATGCGAAAAGATTTTGGCCGCCGTATAGGTGAGCATATTATCACCTGGCTTCTCCGATGCTGGGACAATGGGGCTAATAGCTTGGAATTAGAAGGTAGGGAAGCCAAGCAGCTGGGATCGCTTGCCAGGGAAGGTGGCATTGACAAGGCAATTGGAAGAGGAACACAAGCCATCAGCCTCTGGAGGCGACTCTTGTCAAGTGTGAAGGAAAGGTACCCCTTTAAGGAAGATGTTATATGTCAATCAAGCAAGTGGACCACCATGGAAAAAGGTATCCAATATCTGAGGGAATTAGCTGTGCTAGAGACGATTCATCATGACCCGGACAACCCACAATTACCCAAAGATCCAGACGAAGTCCAATGCACACGACCCATGTGGCGGAAATTTGTACGGAGCGCACCATCGTCCTATGCCAACTCACTGGCAATAATGACCTGGAAAGACGAAGAGGCACCGACAGTGGATGAAGTGGCTCGCCAACTCCGTCAATACGAAGAAAATCTCTCCTCCTCCCTACAAGCCTGCATTTCGGCTGTGGAGAAGCTGTCCGAGGATTTCCAACAATTCAAAGAGGATATGTCCTATTGCCCACCTGTAAGGACCAATGTCCTCAGCTATTAGGGAGTGAGCGCTCCTCTGCCCAAGAGAGAGAATATAGAAGGTACACACCGCGAGGTGCCCTGTGGTTTTACCTATGTGATCATGGAGAGGACATGAGGAAATGGTATGGAAAACCTACCTCTGTCCTAAATGCACGGGTACGTGAGCTGCGAGGAAAAACCACCACAAAAGGGGATTCTACTAGGAAAAATGCCGCTCCAGTTTCCAAACAGAGCAGAAGGGCTGATCTTATTTCTGATCCTCTTGAAGGGACTTCTGAGCCAATTTTAACGAGAAGTGAATACCGGATACTCTGGCCAGAATTAGAGGGGCCCTGCCTCCAGCCAGGTGGAGGAAAGGGATAACCGGGTCTATTGGACTGTGTGGATTCGATGGCCTGGCACGTTAGACCCACAGGAGTATAAGGCTCTAGTAGACACCGGCGCACAGTGCACTCTAATGCCATCAAGTTATAAAGGGGCAGAACCCATTTGTATTTCTGGTGTGACAGGGGGATCCCAAGAGTTAACTGTATTGGAAGCTGAAGTAAGCCTAACTGGGAATGAATGGCAGAAACACCCCATTGTGACTGGTCCGGAGGCTCCGTGTATCCTTGGCATAGACTATCTCAGGAGAGGGTATTTTAAGGACCCGAAGGGGTATCGATGGGCTTTTGGTATAGCTGCCTTGGAGACGGAGGTCACTGAACAGCTGTCTACCCTGCCTGGTCTCTCTCAAGACCCTTCGATTGTGGGGTTGCTGAGGGTTGAAGAACAACAAGTGCCAATTGCTACCACGATGGTGCACCGGCGGCAATATCGCACCAACCGAGACTCTCTGATTCCCATCCACAAGTTGATTCGCCAACTGGAGAGCCAAGGAGTCATCAGCAAAACTCGCTCACCCTTTAATAGTCCCATATGGCCAGTGCGAAAGTCTAATGGGGAGTGGAGACTAACAGTTGACTATCGTGGCCTGAATGAAGTTACGCCACCGCTGAGTGCTGCCGTTCCAGATATGCTAGAACTTCAATACGAACTAGAGTCAAAGGCAGCCAAGTGGTATGCTACAATTGACATTGCTAATGCGTTTTTTCTCAATCCCTCTGGCAGCAGAGTGTCGTCCACAGTTTGCCTTTACTTGGAGGGGTGTCCAGTACACTTGGAATCGATTGCCCCAGGGGTGGAAACACAGCCCCACCATTTGCCATGGACTAATCCAGACTGCACTGGAAAAAGGTGAAGCTCCGGAACACCTGCAATACATTGATGACATCATTGTATGGGGCAACACGGCAGAAGAAGTCTTTGAGAAAGGGAAGAAGATAATCCAAATCCTTCTGAAAGCCGGTTTTTGCCATAAAAGAAAGTAAGGTCAAGGGACCTGCACAGGAGATCCAGTTTTTAGGAATAAAATGGCAAGATGGACGTCGTCAGATCCCAATGGATGTGATCAACAAAATAGCAGCTATGTCTCCACCGACTAATAAAAAGGAAACACAGGCTTTCTTAGGTGTTGTGGGTTTTTGGAGAATGCATATTCCAAATTACAGTCTGATTGTAAGCCCTCTCTATCAAGTGACCCGGAAGAAGAATGATTTTAAATGGGGCCCTGAGCAACAGCAAGCCTTTGAACAAATTAAATGGGAGATTGTTCATGCAGTAGCCCTTGGGCCAGTCCGGGCAGGAGAAGATGTTAAGAATGTGCTTTATACTGCAGCCGGGGAGAATGGCCCTACCTGGAGCCTCTGGCAGAAAGCACCCGGGGAGACCCGAGGTCGACCCCTGGGGTTTTGGAGTCGAGGATATCGAGGATCCGAGGCTCGCTATACTCCAACTGAAAAAGAGATATTGGCAGCATATGAAGGAGTTCGAGCTGCCTCAGAAGTGGTTGGTACTGAAACACAGCTCCTCTTAGCACCCCCGACTGCCAGTGTTGGGCTGGATGTTCAAAGGGAGGGTCTCCTCTACACATCACGCGACTGATGCCACGTGGAGTAAGTGGATTGCACTGATCACACAACGGGCTCGCATAGGAAACCCCAGTCGCCCAGGAATTTTAGAAGTGATCACGGACTGGCCAGAAGGCAAAGATTTTGGAATGTCACCAGAGGAGGAGGTAACGCGTGCTGAAGAAGCCCCGCTGTATAATAAACTGCCAGAAAATGAGAAGCAATATGCTCTGTTCACTGATGGGTCCTGTCGCATTGTGGGAAAGCATCGGAGGTGGAAGGCTGCTGTATGGAGTCCTACACGACAAGTCGCAGAAACTGCTGAAGGAGAAGGTGAATCGAGTCAGTTTGCAGAGGTGAAAGCCATCCAGCTAGCGTTAGACATTGCTGAAAGAGAAAAGTGGCCAGTGCTCTATCTCTATACTGACTCATGGATGGTGGCAAATGCCCTGTGGGGGTGGTTACAGCAGTGGAAGCAGAGCAACTGGCAGCGCAGAGGTAAACCCATTTGGGCTGCCGCACTGTGGCAAGATATCGCATCCCGGCTAGAGAATCTGGTTGTAAAAGTACGTCATGTAGATGCTCACGTACCCAAGAGTCGGGCCACTGAAGAACATCAAAATAACCAACAGGTGGATCAGGCTGCCAAGATTGAAGTGGCTCAGGTGGACTTGGACTGGCAACATAAGGGTGAGCTATTTATGGCTCGATGGGCCCATGATGCTTCAGGCCATCAGGGAAGAGATGCAACATATAGATGGGCTCGTGACCGAGGGGTGGACTTGAGCATGGACACTATTGCACAGGTTATCCATGAATGTGAAACATGTGCTGCAATTAAGCAAGCCAAACGGTTAAAACCCCTGTGGTATGGAGGACGATGGCTGAAATATAAATTTGGGGAAGCCTGGCAGATTGACTATATCACACTTCCACAAACTCGCCAAGGCAAGCGCTATGTGCTCACAATGGTGGAAACAACCACCGGATGGCTGGAAACATATTCTGTACCCCATGCCACTGCCCGGAACACTATCCTGGGCCTTGAAAAGCAGGTCTTGTGGCGACATGGCACCCCAGAGAGAATTGAGTCAGACAACGGGACTCATTTCCGAAACAACCTCATAGACACCTGGGCCAAAGAGCATGGCATTGAGTGGGTGTATCACATCCCCTATCATGCACCAGCCTCTGGGAAAATTGAGCGATACAATGGACTGTTAAAGACTACATTGAGAGCAATGGGGGGTGGAACTTTCAAACATTGGGATACACATTTAGCAAAAGCCACCTGGTTAGTCAACACCAGAGGATCTGCCAATCGGGGTGGCCCTGCCCAGTCAGAATTTTTACGTACTGTAGAAGGGGATAAAGTCCCTGTAGTGCACACAAAAAATATGTTAGGGAAGACAGTCTGGGTTACTCCTGCCTCAGGCAAAGGTAAACCCATTCGTGGGATTGCTTTTGCTCAAGGGCCTGGGTTGCACTTGGTGGGTGATGCGAAAAGATGGGGAAGTCCGATGTGTGCCTCAAGGGGATTTAATTTTAGGTGAGAATAGCCAGAATTAAACTGTATGATACTAGTTGCTATATAACCCTGCTACTGTATGTTATCATTACTATAATTGTTATATGCTATATCCATAGTACTATAGTAAGAATCACTTAGATCAAGCAAGAAAAACTGTGATAAAACTGAGCGAAGCGCAGTAGTGATGGAACCAGAACTGACTCCAGCATGCAACAATCCAACAGTGCACACCATCCTCCTGCTGCGTCCAATGTCAACTGCTCGTCACACTGCACTGAAGCCCAACTCTGCTCTACCGACTGAGAGGACTTTGCACCATCCCTCCTGCCCAGAAAGACTGGTATGACGGATGGAGCCCAGAGTCAGGAACTAAATGAACTCAATGAACATTTAATGAACATAACACATAAACTAAAGGGATGATATCTCTGTGTATGTATACATATATATATATATCATTGTTCATATGTCTCAAAGTGATAGATAAGGTGTTGATGATTGACCAGGATGTAACTAAAGGTATGGGAACTGAGCATGACGTCAATGGTATAGAATAAGGGGTGGATACTGTCCTAGTTTCAGCTGGGATAGAGTTAACTGTCTTCCTAGTAGCTGGTACGGTGCTATGTTTTGAGTTCAGTATGAGAAGAATGTTGATAACACTGATGTTTTCAGTTGCTGCTAGTAGTGTTTAGACTAATGTCAAGGATTTTTCAGCTTCTCATGCCCAGCCAGCGAGAAAGCTGGAGGGGCACAAGAAGTTGGCACAGGACACAGCCAGGGCACCTGACCCAAACTGGCCAACAGGGTATTCCATACCATATGACGTCCCATCTAGTATAGGAACTGGGAAGTGGGGGCGGGGAATCGCCGCTCGGGGGACTAGCTGGGTGCCGGTCGGCGGGTGGTGAGCAATTGCACTGCGCATCATTTGTACATTCCAATCCTTTCATTATTGCTGTTGTCATTTTATTAGTGTTATCATTATCATTATCCGTTTCTTCTTTTCTGTTCTATTAAACTGTTCTTATCTCAACCCGTGGGTTTTGCTTCTTTTTCCCGATTTTCTCCCCCATCCCACTGGGTGGGGGGGGGAGTGAGTGAGCGGCTGCGTGGTGCTTAGTTGCTGGCTGGGGTTAAACCACGACTTGATTCCGTCTGGATACATCTGCACAATCTTCCAAAGGCAGAACTAGATCTTTTCTCAGGACTAGACTAAATTTAAAGGCACCTTGATGCACACTCTCTCAATTGTGTGCCATCACACTCACAGAATTAGCATGGCAGCAAATAATCTCTGTGCTGAATGATCCCAGAAAATGCTCTTGTAGAATAACAAAGATGTGGTCAGTGGTTAAGTCTCTCCCTGCATTGCCTTTCTGACACTTCCATAAGGTACTTTCCAAGAGTTAAGCTGTACTTTGGTGTGTAACTCTGAGACCAAGATTAGGAGCCACAGAAACTGGAATTACTTGATCCACCTGTGGAAACTCTCAGCAAGCCTCCACAATCTCTCACCCATCAGTTCACTACAACAGGGCATTTACTGTGTTCTGTTGCTAATCATTTAAATGCACCTGATAAATGCCTTTGAAGTACCTTTGCACAGCAATTTGTTTTTGCCTACTGCTCTATTTTCTTTAGTTAATTACTTGTTGACAAGCTGTCCGCTCAGTTCAATGGATCATCTTGGGAGGAAAGAGAAATTTAGGAACACATAAGCAAATATTTTAGACAGTCTTTCAGTATTAATTTCCATTGTCATTAAATATCTCTAGCAAAGTGGATTACTGCTAATTTTCAGGTATGTTATACTTTAAAATGGCAGAGGAATTTATTTGTTTCATTGTTTGAGTTGTCCATAAGAAACGTGTGAAATGACACGTAAATACTAATGAAATTAAGACCTCTGCACATTTAATTGTGAGGCATGGAAAATTCATAATAAAAACAAGCTATGGTGACCTAAGAATAAAAGCACTTTAAATAAGCCAACATTTATTAAGCCTCTTCTAATTGTAACATGGGACAGAAAAAGACTGCTCTGCTAAATTGACATGCTGCCAAACCTAGAAAGAATGAGTTTTGAAAATCAGCCAATGCACTGACCTTTCAAAGTGTAAATGCAAACTTGGGTTAAACCTAGGTTCAGATCCAGCAAATTTAATTAAATGAGTGTGGTAACAGTAGACCCAGTTAAAGTGAGTTGTCGGCTAATTTCTGCCTATGACTTACAATGGCTAAATAAAGCCACTGCTAATAATTTAATTTACTTTCAGTTAAATATAAACACAAGGAAGTAATTAAGTTATTATTTTGATGCAAATAAAAGATTGGCACAGGTGCTAAATTTCTTTAAAGGTAAGTATTATGGAGATACGAGATAATTCCCTAAAATCATCCCTGAAAGTGTAAGGAGAGGACAATTCCCAATTCTCTTTTTTTAAATACATAAATCTCATAGCAAGCTATACATCACATATTTTGAAAGCATCTCTGATATTTACTACGTGTCATGGTATATAATATATGAAGGCTTACTATTATGTTTTAGAAGACTATGCATAGGAGAAAGGTTTCTAGATCCAGAATAATTATTCAAAAAGTTTCAGGACAGGAGAATAAATTCAGGTCTCCACCCATATTACCATTATTATCCTTAACATCCATGCACAGAAACCAAAATAGAAACAGTTTGAGAAATTCATATCATTTTGCGCAAGGGAAAAGACATAGCTGAAACTTGCAATTGATGGCTCTTCTAACCATCTTTAATGACAAGATTATGTTACATACACGGCTAGAACACTCCAAAGCATACAAGCCTTGCCAGAAATTGTAAAGGATAATTAGGCAGACCAACATGCTAGCTGAGATGGTTTAATTTAAATATGTATTTGTGCCTTTAATGCAAACCTGTATTTTCAAGCACTCTGACTTTCATCCTTACATCTTGTTTGGCAACAGCCCCAAACCAAAGTTACCTAATGCATATGAAGCATAACTATCCTACTTTGCAGACGGCAAATATAACTAGCTCATGTGACCTACATAATTTCTGTTGTTCCATGGAATGACTACAGGAATGCTTAAATGCGCCCTTTAGTTTCTTGTTTCCTGTATTAATTTGTAAACTCCATATGCAAAATAACTGCGAGGTGGAAGATATATGGAATAAAGTTCCATGATGTAACTTATAGGTTGTTTTGCACAGTCTCAGGATAAACCTTCCATTCTCTATCATTTTGCAACTGAAATTCTGCCAAGTTCTCATTAACTCATAAATCTGATACCTAGTCAGTATATCCCAAAGCAAAAAAAAAACCCCACACCTCTCTTTCTCAAGGATTACTTTCTACCACTACCTAATTTTAGAAGCCCCCTTGCAGCCACTTGTATCAGAAATAGAACATCACCACCAGCAGCTGCCCCACGGGTGGGCTTTGTTCTGCTGATCACAAGGCAGTGGTCCTCCCCCTCTGCAGCCGCCTTCTCCTGCCCGTGCCTCACCCCTTTGCTATTCTACCTCTTGGGTAGAAATAGGTAATAAACGAGACTACTAAATGTGAATGCACAGCCTAACAGCTAGCCTGCTGTTTGAAAAAACATTTTTTGGCTGTTGGGAAGGAAATGATACATGGAGTTTGTCAAAGCAAGGCTGCTTTGGTATAACCCTTTATACACTCAAAGCCTTTAATTCGTGTACTTGTAAACTGTAAACTTTATGCAAACATAAAAGAATGAATCCCGTCCACTTACAACTCTCATTAGAAACTCAACATGCTAACAGCTTGAGAGTAGGGGTAAACTAGGCTGAAGAAGTCCTAAAATTGGCTTTCTAGATATGAGGATACCATGAGAGTAAAACTAGAACTCTGATTTAGATTTGTTTTAAGAGTCTAAAAAATTCTGCTCTGCTAAAGTTATCTACACAAAATTGTTCTGTGTGGTGTTACAAACACAAATATTTCTTCCTGTGAACATTCCCATATCACACGCATTTATGCACCACATTGTAAGATCAGTACCGCCTTGCATAGCTGCTTATACCCAAAAAGGAAATACACCTGTCATTCTACCTACTGTCTCTAGGCAACATATAACTCTAGTGGAAGGCAATTTCTTAAAAAAAAAATAGTTTTTCAAGCACAATAGTTCTACACCTGAAGGTAATTTTTTTAGACTTCTACAATTAGATTGATTTTGCTGAGTACGGTGAAACTTTCTTATTCCAGAGACACAAGGATTTCTTCATAACATCACCTACCCTTTTACAGTTTGCACTTCAGCAGAGTAAATGAACGGTTTAGTCCAATTCCAGCTGAACAGGTGAACCAATTATGGTAGCATATTACGCACTGACAAGTTCCTATAATGGCATTCCTAGCAGACAAAGAATAAAGAGATGAAATCTAAATTAGTCACACCCTTCAGCTTTCCGTTCATGACAAAAAGGCTACTAGTGGGGCAACCTGCATAATATTACCTGATCCCTCTGTTCACTTGGTTATGTTTTTGCTTCTTTTCTAACAGACTATCTTCACTTAAAGAAAAAAAAAAGAAAAAGAAAAAAGACTTGAGGCTGAACTGACCTGATGAAGAAATTGACAAAAACTTTGTTGTAAACAGATGGAAGAAAATAGTACTGTATTTTTGAGATAAAAGGAAAGGGAAAAAAAAAAACCTCATAAGATTTTGATGGTCAGTAAGTGTCTGTAAATTATAGGCATGCAGTATACCTATAAAATGGCTTGGATCTGTCAAAGAATTAAGCCACATACTCCTCTGATATATTGTTAAGAAACTCCAAACATTAAGTTCTATATCAATGGTAAAAAAAAAAAGTCCGTTTATGTTGCATAGGAACATTCTAAACAGGTCTAGACAGTGATTCCAATCCATGATTTATAGCAGGCAATCTCCCAGACCCAGATCTCCTAAAACTATTCAGATAGCTCATTCCCACTGAAGTCAGTGAGGTTTCAGCAGTAAGGCACAGCAATATCAGTGCTGGACCGGGCTCCATAAGTCTTATGACAGACTTTGCTTGGAAGCTTTGCAATAAGAGAAAGGAGAGGGTGAAACTGTCTCCTCACGTCGGTGTTACCAAGACAGGAGCCAAATTTTTCCCTCAGACTGGCCAGCTGATGCCATGCTGAGAAGAGCGTCGCTGCAGCACCCTGTGGGGAACACAGTGAGGTCATCTCTCTCCCACGGTGGTTTTGCTTGGCTACATTGCTTGCCCTACTACAGTCCAAACTCCCTGGCTGGGTAACAAGGCAATTAAATTCCCTTTCCACTCTCCGGAGTCCCCTCGGCCCCGACATCTCCGTTTCAGCTGGCATACTCAATGCTAGATTAGGAGTCTGGAATCTACCCTCACTTGCAGACATCATGTGTCTCCAGAAAACCTTCTTGCCTTAATTCTCCCATCCATAAAATGGGGATCAGTAGGGCAGCCCACATATTCCACTCTTAGGAAAATGGCCTGGATGACAACCGTTGTTGGGATAGGAGGGTGAACATACACAGGATGCACGACTCAAAAGCCAGAACTTTTGGAGAGGTAATCAACACCAAAGCAATAACTTTTCAGAGGAAGGGGTCCACCAGACAGGTTTAAGAGCGACCAGAGAACTACCAAGAGGCTTTTGAGAAAATAAGTCAGCATGAAGAGAAGCATAAATGAGGCATGAAAATCTGTAGTGGTGGGGAGAGACCCTGGAGGGGCAGTGGCCGCAGCCGGGGTCCGGGGGGGGCACTGCCGGCTGTTTCCTCATGGCACTGCAACCCCACAAGGGGTTCGGAGGAGCCTCCCCAAGAGTTCTGCACCTGGCTGGGGGCTGGCAGCACGGAGCAGCATGCCAGACCCCCAGCCCAGGGTGCCTGGGGCTGGGGGGGGCTTTCTCACTGTTGTCTGTGTTGGCAGGGTCTGGGGAGCAGCAGGGGAAGCAGCCAGGCTGGAACAACGACAGTGGCAGAGGAATCGGGGTATATGGGGCCACTCACCCCCCCGAAGAGGGGATAGGGGCCCACAACCCACACCTGCTCAACGGGGGGGGGGGGGGGGAATTAGTTCTATAACGATGTTAAGAAACTTCTTGTTGTAAGCGTCCTAAGTGTCTAGTATCATGATTTATTTGTCGTATTACTGATCCTGAACACATAGTTCACTGAATGCCAGTTAATTACCAGTTGTTAATTAACCCATAGCTTGCTTCAATCCTGATTTGAATTAAACTACACAAATAAAGCAGGATTGCTTTTTTTTCACTTTGCAATAGGGTTCATATCGATTCCTTCACCTTTCCCTTGCTTTGTCACTTGAGATTATAATTCTTAAAGTAAGAGACAAACTGAAGCCTTATCTTTTAACTGTGCACTAGCCATAGTACAAATTAAGTAGAAATAATAAAACCAGTCTGTGTTCTAGATAAGCTTGTACAATATGGGAAGCTAATACAAAGCAAATAGCTAAAATTTCTCATGCACATCAACTGCTGTTAAAGCTTGTTAATACAGTTTCAACAATTAAGATGCATCTATTTGTCTTTTCCTATTCCAGCTCCAGATTTCTTCCTGGACCAAACACTTCAGCTATATTTATCTTTTTGTCCTATAAAACGTCATCCTCACTTTCTTCATTGAGCAATTAAATGACAGATGAATCATTTGGTTTCAGATAGACTTCATCATCAACTCAGGGTTAAAATAAGAAATTAGCTGTTAAGTCATTCTTTGTGTTTTACATTCCTTATGTAAATTATGTGTTATTATGTTGACAGGATAGTGGTAGTAGCCTTTTTCTTGCTTTCGCATAGCTTCTATCCAATAGCCAGTTCTAAGAATGTGAGCATAAGTTCTAATACTCAGTAGTTTTAAAAAACTGGCCCTGCTTTTATTTATGCTATCAGGAACATAACTAAGTGCTTGTGTTAATCCTCCCAAGTACTAATGTTCATGTAATGCTATAACACACAAAATGAAATAGATTAACAGTCTTGGACTTTATAGTCATTTGCCTGTGGAAGAAAAACTTTAAATCTCCTTTCTTTTCTCTCTTATGTCACCTCAGATCAACCATTGGCAGGTCCTCGAAAGGTTGCTGCGGGCAAGACTTGATGTTACAGTTGTGCCAATCTAAGACTTACTGCCATTAGATTCCGGTTCTTGCACCTGATGTCAGTTTTGACATTTGTGAGCAGATTTAACCAAAGCAAGTAGTTTTTTCCTTGTTTTGTTTTCTGAAGGGTCAAACAGGAGTAACGGGACCAGTAAGAGGAAAAGTGAGACTGGCCAGAGGTAGGAACAAGTCATACTGTAGATTGGTTTAGCTGTAATGTGAAACCTTACTCTCTGTTTTCCATGCTTGTAGATAACACCAATCAGGAGTAACAGAAGTAATTTAAATTAGCACTTGTTCAATAGCACCACATGGTTGACAAGTTCAAGATGTGTTGGCTCCAGAGGTTTGGACAGACCACCTCCAGACACATATACGCACACAGAGTACTCCTGTCCAAGGACAAAGACAAGGAAGAAAAAAAAAAAAAAAAAAGGTTACCGACAGGGATCAAGACATTTGTCTCTAGAGACTTCAGTTATTCCTCCCCTCCCAGTCAAAAGAAGCTGTAAAAGAAAACAGTCCAGGAATGTGACATCCAACTTGCAACAGACAACAATTTTCGGAAGGCTCAAGTTAGGAAGGCCAATAAAGTGGGGGTTATTTTGTTTGGATTTTTTGTTTGGTTTTTGGTCGGGAGCTGGGGGGGAGGTCTTAACTTCTTCATTGAACTCACTGAATAAGCAAATGAACTCTGGGAGTCATAAGACAGAAATCAGCCTTAGAAGACCAGAGGAGGCCAGAAGACCTTGAAACACAGCTAACAGGGCCTGCATCAAGAAATACTTGGGCTTGAGGAACCTGAGCGAGAAGATAGGGGTCAGAGACCTTTGGATCCAGCAGATCAAATTTCTAACTCTTCAACCACTGTGGCCCAGAATAAAAATATAGATCAAATGTGATCTATATGAGAACAGGCATCAATACGTACATATGGGCACATAGGCATAACATTTTCCATGCATTTTTAAAAAACTTAAGTAATTATACATAAATATAAAGGGGTTTTGCATCCCTCCTATTTAAGCTGCATAAACATATTGTTTATCACTAAAATTGTAGGCTACTGTTTCAGTCTCCCTCATCTGCATCAGTAGTGATGATGCATTTTTGTTTGACAGACAAGTTTTTGAATGTTAAATTAGAACTGAGAGTTTTCAAACACTTATATGGGGCATACATTAACCTACAGTTTAGTGTTGTCCAGTACTATTACCAAAATAAAACAGACTATAGTCCATAAAAAATGTAGGCTTTGAACTGGCCAGTGGACTATAAATTATCTACCCTTAATCTAAGCTGGTTTTGGTAACTCCCTTTCAAACCACAATTTACTTGGCGATAAGCCTGACCCCCCAAGTAAAAAACATTATCATTTTTCTGAAAAACTACCATTCAGACCATTTTATAAGTTTCTTTCAAATAAATATATGACCTGGTGACAGCTAACATACAAGAAACAAGACTGAAGTTTAATAACAACATGATGAAAGAGTAAATAGCCTGTGGGCACAGCAATAAAAAATGATTTATATCTCAGCAAGCTATGAAGAAATAGGAAAGAACAATGCATTGGAAGTCAGCATGTAACAGTGTCTTGCAATGAAAAGAAACACGATAAAGTCATTTACACTGGAATAGACTGACTAAGTCTCTCTGTATCAGGTCATGTCATCTCATTATGAAATGGAGTACTTCAAAATTAGAACATTAGAAATTTTGATTGACCCAAATATGCTACTAAGCTATTTGCCTCCCTCAGTCTTTTCTCTCAACTAGATTTCTGATCATTTGACTTCATTGTTTGGGTCCCTCCACCCGCATAACCTGTTACATCACTGATAAGTACTGCCTTGCACTCAGGCTTTTGAAGCACCTGGCAGCCTTGAGATGAGGCTTCTCAACCTTATCTCAAAGGTCAGGGCACAGCACCGCTCCTCTGTATCCCACTTCGATAGCTCATTTAGGAATGATCATTACTGTTCTATGAAATAGAATCGTACGATTTCAAACTTTCAAAACCATCTGTAATGGGTCTGGCTGAGACGGAGTTAATTCTCCCCATATGAGCCCTCACAGCGCCGTGCTCCGTATCGGTAGCTGGAAAGGTGTTGATAACACAGCGGTGTTTTGGCTACTGCTGAGCAGTGCTGGCACAGCGTCAAGGCTGTCTCTCCACCAATCCCCCCTCACCAGCAGGCTGGGGGTGGGCAAGATCTTGGGAGGGGACACGGCCAGCACAGCTCACCCAAACTGACCAAAGGGACATTCCATACCATATGGTGTCAGCTCAGCAATAAAAGCTAAGTAAAGGGCGATAGAAGGGGGGGCATTCGTTATTTACGTTTGTCCTCCAGAGCAACCCCTACGTGTACTGAAGCCCTGCTTCCTAGGAAGTGGCCAGACATCACCTGCTGATGGGAAGTAGAGAATAAAATCTTTTGTTTTCCTTTGCTTTTGCTTTATTAAACTGTCCTTACCTTGACCCATGAACCTTTCGTTATATTTTCTCTCCCCTGCCCAGTTGAGGATGGAGAATGATAGAGCAGCTTTGGTGGGCACCTGGCATCCAGCCAGGGTCAACCCACCACACCATCAGAAGAATAGAAGCAGCGCAGTTTGAAGGTTAAAAAAAACAATGGAAGCTGCTTAAAGTATTTAAGTGGTGCAGAAGAGGAAAAAAACAAACTTTATAGATAGGTGATGAAGAGATAATAAGACAGAAGATGGATGTAAATGGAGTTTCTAGATGTAATAGAATCTGTACTTCTGTTAAAACAGCATTCCAGAAGTGTAAGAAAAGACCAATTTAATTAAAATGATGAACTTCTGAAGAGATTTTGCAAGTTTTTGCTATCAACAAAGAAAATTTCTCGGTTGGTGTAGAAGAAGTTAACAGTGGCAGATTTACTTCTCAGGTACAACAAGGAACTACAACCTAGGAGAAAGCTATGTGGAAATCTGTAGTTAGGTGTAACAGTTAGGACAAAGTGGCAGTTGTGTATATGTAAGTAACTTTATATTTATATTCTCTTTGGTGCCGCTCATGGCCTACCTTAAAGCTAGCTGGCTACCTAAAGTAGTACCAAGTAGTATCTGGGTCAGTGGACCTGTACAACTTGTCTAACTAGTTGGATAAATACTCAGCTGGTTAAACAACACTGAGATCCATACCAGTTTCCTTGAAATCAACAGCCAGTCTAGGCAATAGGAACAAATTAGAATTTGAGTTACAATTAAAAGTGTACTTTTGGCATAGACCGACTTTGATTTGGAACAGTAACTTATAACATGACTTGTAACAAACCACGATTTATAACAAGACTTAGATTTGTAACAACACTCAAAAATAATTCTCAGATTGTTTTTGTTTAAATTTACTTAATTCCTAAGCAAGAAAGATAAAGAAAACTGCCACTATGGTATTTTTGTTTGTTCAGAGAGATATAGCATCAACCTTTAACACTGTATCTTTTTAAATCATTAAGGTTGAAGTTTACCTGTCCTCCAAACCAGCACTAAACAGGCCAGGTACACTAGCTGTATTAGCTCTTTTTCTTATCAGAACAGCCTAACAGAATTTATCAGTCTATCTTTAAATGGCAAATGACTTACTGGCAGTGAGACAGTCACTTCTAAAGGCATAGCAGAACTCAGCCCCTGAATGTGACTGATTTTCTACTTCACAGCTTTTCCAATATTGTCTAGTTTTCCCAGAAGTGCGAAGTTTCTGGTGGAACTGGGGCATTAATTTTGTGGTGAACTTTTTGTATGGTGTAGTAGCTCATAAAACTCTAGCAAGAACAGGTAGGCTACTTAGATTACAAAACAGAACTCTTCACACAGCTATCATGCACCAGCAGTAAAAGGGAGACTGACTATCAATAGACAGTTGCAAGAAAACTTGCTGTACAAAAAAGGTGGCACTAGTTGACTATGTAAGATAATATAATTCTGCTTAGGATTGATACAGAACATTTACTTCTACTAAATCATATCTGTATTCTGATCAATAAATTAGACAAAAAATCATAAAAACCCCAAATTAATCTCTTCAAATATGGCCTACACATTGAATATCAATTTTATTATAGAAACATGTCATTTATAAAACATCTTTAAAATATATTTCATATATCCATCTTACCTTTGAAGACAGTAATACATACAAAGGAGTCTAGTATGTGATAATTCATTTTTAGATACATACTTGATAGCGTTTCTTAACTTATAAAGTAATTAGTGGAATTACTAAGAATTAGAGTGCTGACAAAGAGGAAGATAGGTTACATTTTTTATGCAGATCCAAACTCTGATCCCTACTGGGAGCACAATGCTAAAGCTAGGCTGATCAACCCCTGTATAAAATATTTTCCTGAAGTTACTAAAATATCTACTTGATCCTTAAGCTCTTCACAGGGCAGTAACATAGAGATTATTAAATCAAAATAAAGAGGAGGAAAATCAGCTCAGATTTATACCGTGGTGGAAGCATCTTGTAAATTGTTGCTTCTGTTCTACTTCTTAGAAGCACCTGAATATCCTTCATGCAGGAGGAAGGCAGCGGATTCACTACTAGCCAATTGCACTTAAAAGCACAAAAATCTAGAAGGAAACAAGTAACAGCAAAGCTTGAATGGCAGAGATAGTGTTACTTGTGCATTCTCGCTTGCATTTTTCAAATGCAAAGAGCTTTGGAGCAACAGTTTGTTTTCCATGTTTCCTCAAATGAAAGTTTTGGTTTGGCTTCTTCTTGCACCTTGACAAGGGATTCAACCCACCAAGTGAACTCAGGTATTAAGTTATTACCTCAGCTCTGCTTGCCTTTGACAAAAAAACAACTTGGTGCACAGCTGGTATGTTCCTAAAATGCAACTTAACGCCCCTATATTATTAAATCAGGGACTGAAGAGTAAAATGGACATTGAGCGTTTCCTCACACAGAGGCAGCCATTGTAGTTCACAGCATCTTAGTTCCAGTGGAGAGGATGGAGAGACTGCTTCACTGCTGAATCACATCTGTGGTTCAAGTATTTCACTCCCTGGAGCAGAGCATGTAGTATTTCATAATGCACAAATGACTGAATTTTTCAGAACAGCGTTTTGAGGCTGCTCCAAATTATTTTGGGTACTCACAATAAATAGATGTGCTGTTCTGTGACAACAGACAAAATGATGGCTTAAAAACAGTTTTGCACAACCTCCTGCTCCAACTCAGCCAGAATATAGAATTAGAATTGAAATCCCTTGTTTGGACTAAGGAGTGAGCAGGCCATAATTTGTCATTTTGTTAAGAGATCAGGATAAGACTTAAAGATAGGGCAATAGTGCATACCAGATGAACTTCAATTTCAAAAACTAGATACAGATGTAGTCACATGAGAATTTCTGACACATTGGAAACTGATCATGATTTTTCAAAACCAAATGTACTAAACAGTGAAGAAAGGTAATAATGTTAATGTTATTCCTAGCTGCTTCATGTTAAACTATTGTACTAGCAGAACAGTTACAAGCCCCTGTTGTCAAGCTGTGTATTTTTCTGAAATGTTTTTAAGTTGAAAAAATCATTGATTTCTGTGTCCAAGCTGTATAGAAATAATGTCACAGAACTGTTCTTTGATATAATACAGTGCCGCAAGGCTTGCTTCACCCCTCTTATGCTGAATATAGAAAAACAACATGTGCTCAATTTTTAGAAATAAAGAAAAAAATAAGCACAAATTAGCGCTTAGTGACACTGTGCTGCTCATGAACACTTTCATAAATATTTAATTGCACTGGATATTTAGGGGATCTTTGCCTCAGGCACATGTGATATAGGGGTTGCATTCACACTGTTGTTTTTTTTCAAAATATTGTTTTCCTTGTGAATTTTGAAAAAAAAAAAATTCTGATGTTGGTAATGGAGAATTCACCCACACCATTGCACGCCTTTCAAGTTCTGCCAAATTTGGATGAGTCTGCCACTTAAATTTGCCAAATTATCTTCATTTTAAATTAAACTTCATTAAATCACAAAACCCAGTTTTGCCATAAATCCAAATCTCATCTTAGCTCTGAGTTGTACCAGCCTTTTAATAGCTTTTAACTGTCTTTTGTTTATGATACTTTTTTTAAAAAGAGTAAAAGCAAAAGTGGTCTTCATTCCAGATTTTGCCTGTAGTTTAGTAACGGCATCCTTCTTCAGACACTGTAAATCATTAGTTTTCATTAAACTCGTACCGTTGTGCATTGTTCTTGTATTCCAGCTACCCGAGTTGGATTCTTTCACAAAATGTGATCGTTTCATTTTGATAGAAAAATGTCATTTCTCTGCAAATAAGTATTAAATACTAATATTCATTTTTCACTTAAATGAAAGCTGTTTTATTGTGATCAGAGTTAAGCAAATCCACTATAATTGTAACTCTGCCATGGTAGTTAAAAGGATGTAGAACACCTACAGCTCCTCCTGGTAATTCCACTGACAGCACAGAGAAACTGCAGAGGCTTGTCACATGTACTTAGAGGAAAACTGCTGGAGATGTTTTGATAGTGCCAGTTAATAATGGTGGAGTGTACATAAGATTCTCTGTACCCATATGTGAACCTATGCTCTAAAAATCAGATGTACACTTGCTAGTGCTACCAACTCATTAGTTATGTCTTGTAGCTGAGCAATCTATGCCTGTTTAAAGACTCTGACTTCAGCAACACTTATAGTCACACAGTTTATAGCCATTTCTCTCAATCATGATTTCCAATACCATTAACAAAAACCCAGTTACCCAAGATTTTTATAGAGTTTTACCTGAGAAGCTAAGAGTAGAAGCTAGAGTAGTCAGGTTCTTAGATTTTGAGGGAGAAAAACTGTAAAGGGAAGGGAAAAAATAGAGAAAGGGCAAGTGAAAATATACCTAGTAGCTGCCTGTGGATCTATCATTTATTAATTACTCATCATGTATGAATTACTCAAACCTTCCTTGAATCCACATAAACTTTTACTTCCTCTAGACTCTAAAACAATAAATCCCACAATGTAATTAAGTACTGGGTGAAAGAACCTCTGTTATCTTCAGCCTTTTAGAGATAACTTCACTAGGTCATTTTCTCTATGTTTCTCCTGTACAATTTGCTTCTTTAGACCACTAAATTAGAGCAGCACAGAGTCAAGGCGTAGGTATGTCATAGGTTTTTACTGTTGCAGACACACAGGTTTTGCTTTATTCACAAGCCCTTTCCTAACAATCCCCAACAATATATACCACTTTGATCACTGCTGCTTCCTGCCCTCAGTAGTGCTGAGATCTTCTCCATAAATGGCAACAGCTAATTCAAAGATTACCTTTTTCATCTGTGTAACTAACTGAAGTTTCTTCCCTCCTATCCTGGTTTTGGCTAGGATAGAGTTAATTTTCTTCCTAGTAGCTGGTATAGTGTTATGTTTTGGGTTCAGTGTGAGAAGAACGTTGATAACACACTGATGTTTTCAGTTGTTGCTAAGTAATGCTTGGTCTAAAGTCAAGGATTTTTCAGTGTCTCATGCCCAGCCAGCAAGAAGGCTGGAGGGGCACAAGGAGTTGGGAGGGGACACAGCCAGGGCAGCTGACCCAAACTGGCCAAAGGGGTATTCCACACCATGTGACATCATGCCCAGTATATAAACTGGGGGGAGTTGGCTGGGGGGCGGCAGCCCGCTGCTGGGGGACTGGCTGGGCAGTGGTCAGCAGGTGGTGAGCAGTTGCATTGTGCATCACTTGTTTTGTATGTTCTTTTATCATTATTTTCCCTTTCTTTTCTGTCCTATTGAACAGACTTTATCTCAACCCGCAAGTTTTACCTTTTTTCTGATTCTCTTCCCCATCCCACTGGGCGGGGAGTGGGCAAACGGCTGTGTGGTGCTTAGCTGCCTGCTGGGTTAAACCACAACACCTTCCAACCTTGTGTCCATTGTTTTCCAGTCCATTATTCCAGTCTTTGTGTCCATTATTTTATCCCAGTAATTCATTATAATGAGTTCTTTCTGAAAGCTTTAGCTATGTTGAATAACCTTTTAACAACAAAACTTTATCCTCTCCCAAGATACTTGTATCACAGACTTGTTGATGTTGGAAAGGACCTCTGAAGATCGTCTTGTTCAACCCCCCCTGCTCAAACAGGGTCCATGTTCAGTTAGGTTTTGAGTATCTCCACAGATCTGAGCGTCCACAAACCCCCTGGGCAACCTGTTCCAGTGTCTGATCATGCTTGCAATAAAAAAATTTTTTCTGCGTTCAGATGGAACTTCATGTGTTTTCACTTGTGCCTATTGCTTCTTCTCTAGTCACTGGTCACTGCTGAGAAGAGTCTGGCTCCCTCGTCTTCATTCCCCCCATCAGGTATTTATATACATTGATGAGAAACCCCCTGAGCCTTCTCTTCTCCAGGCTAAACAGTCCCAGCTCTCTCAGCCTCTCCTCATATAAAAGATGCCTTTAACTATCTTTGTGGCCCTACACTGGATGCACTCCAGTAAGTCTGAGTTCTTATACTGGGGAGCCCAGCACCCAACACAGTACTCCAGCTGTGCCCTCACTGGTACCGAGTAGCCCTCACCTCCCTGCCGTGCTCTTCCTAATATAGCCCAGGATACCATGAGCCTTTTTTGCCACAAGGGCAGATCGCTGGCTCATGGTCAGCTTGTTGTCCACCAGGATCCTAAGGTCCTTCTCTGGGGAGCTGCTTTCCAGTTAGTCAGCTCCCAGCCTGTACTGGTGCCTGGGTTTACTCCTGCCCAGGTGCAGGACTTTGCATTTCCCGTTATTGAACTTCATGAGGTTCCTGTCAGACTATTTCTCCAGCCTGTCAAGGTCCCTCTGAATGGCAGCACAGCACACCCATCTTATATATTAGCCACTCCTCCCAGTTTTGTATCATCTGTGAACTTGTTGAGGGTACAGTCTGTCCCATTGCCCAGGCCATTAATGAGGATGCTAAATAGGATTGCCCCACTGTCAACCCCTGGGGTACGCCACTAATGACTTGTCTTTAACTGGACGTTGTGCCACTGATCATAACACTCTGGGCCTGTCCATTCAGCCAGTTTTCAGTCCATGTCACTGTCCACTTTTCTAATCCATATTTCATTAGTTTGTCTACAAGGATGTTATGGGAGACAGTGTCAAATGCATTACTAAAGTCAGGTTAAATAACATTCACTGCTCTCCTCTCATTCACTGCTCTCCTCTTATCCACCAAGCTAGTCACCACATTGTAGAAGGCTATCAGGTTGGTTAAACACTATTTCCCCTCCATAAATCTGTGCTGGCTACTCCCAATCATCTGCTTGTCCTTCATGTCATTGTAAATGGTTTTCAGAATTAGTTGCTCTCTCACTTTCCCAGGGATTGAGATGAGGCTGATGCTGTAGTTCCCCAGATCTTTCTTCTTGCCCTTCTTGAAGACAGGGGTGACATTTGTTCTCATCCATTCCTGAAACCTCTGCAGTCACCATGACCTTTCAAAGATAATTGAGAGTGGCCTCACAACAACATCAGCCGGCTCCCTCGGCACTCCTGAGTGCTACTCATCAGGCCCTATGGATTAATGTATGTCCAGTTTGTTTCAGTGCTCCCTAACCTGGTCCTCCTCCACCAAGGTTAAGACTTCCTTGTTTCAGACTTTCCCTCCGGTCTCAGGGACTTGGGATTCCCGAAGGCCAGCCTTACCAGTAAAGACCAAGGTAAAGAAGGCATTGAGTACCTTGGCCTTCTCTATGTCATTTGTCACCAGATTTACCACCCCAATGAGCAGTAGGCCCACATTTTCCCTAGTCTTTTGCTGTTTATGTATCTGTAGAATCCATTCTTTTTGCCTTTTCACATCCCTTGCCAGATTCACCTGCAGGTCGTCCTTGGCTTTTCCAACCCTATCCCTGCAAGATCAGACAGCTCTATACTCCTCCTGGGTCACTTGGTCCTGCTTCCACCTGCTGTACACTTCCTTTTTACGAGTTCAATTAGGAGCTCCTTGCTCATCCACACAGCCTTCCTTGCAACTTGGCTTCATTTCCTGCTTGGCAAGAGGGACCTTCCTCAGGCTTGGAGGAAGTGATCTTTCAATATTAATCAGTTCTCCTAAAGCTCTTTTCTCTCTAGGGCCATATTCCATCGGATTCTTCCAAGATCTCTGAAGAAATTAGAATCTACTCTCCTGAAATCCAGCTTTGAGGTACTGCTTTTTGTCCTGTTCCCTCCCCTTGGGATCGTAAGCTCCATCTCATGGTCACTGCAGCCAAAGTTGCCCCCGACTTTCACATCCATGACCTTCCTTGCTTCTAAGCATCAGATCCAGCAGAGCACGTTTTCTTCTTAGATCCTCATTCACTAGACTAGTTAGAAAGATTTTGAAAATGTAAGCTTTGAGCCTAGATCCTTGTGACACCTAACTGGCAATATTTGTTCACTACATTAAAAAAAATAAAACCCAGAGGGTTTTATTCCTGCTGTAGTTCCTATCTTTTAGCAACTCATAATATTTTAAGAATTTTCATCCACAATGAATCTGTAGTATAGAATAATTAATCCACCTTGTTTAAGACTACTTTTCAATCCAGAGTGCTGTTTCGTGGCCACAGGAACTGAAACTATTCTTGTGTTACAAGTATCAGATATACAAGTTACAACAAATTGTTATAAAGTACAATTAAATATTATCCACCACATTTCCAAGATATCCCTTCACTCTATTTAAAATTAGGATTTGCAATGGGATTTTACCCTTCTAGTATTTCTTTGGTTTTGATCTAGTTTCTTTTATGTATTTCTACCTATTTCGCTCTGTAATTTGAAAGATCTTTCTTCTGCTGCTAAGAATATTGAAAGGATTTTTAAGAAAAACAAAAGGAGATTCAGGATTTTTTTAAATTTTGAAGATCTATAAATTATTATTTTGTATTGATTGATATATCACTACATCTAATTCTATAACTACAGTGACAATTACTCTCAGCTTGTAGTAAAGTAGAAGAAAATCAGGAGAGTGGAGCAGGCATGAAAAGAACAAATAGGATAATTACAGAACTTAAATGAAACAGAAGAACAAAGAGACAAGAGTTTTTCATTAGAATTATAGGAAGATCATGATGTTTGAAGTGTTATTTGGAGTGCTAAACAATCTTTGACACAGATCAGCTACATTAGACTAGGCTATTCATGGTACTATAAACCTTAATACAAGACAACAGAATGAAACAGAAGAGTCAAGAGCACAGCCAAGATAAATTACTAGAAAACTTGAAGCTCCCAACTTAGTTTTTCGTAAGTTTGTTGCTATAATTTTTAAAAATTATGTTATATTTGGACCAAATTCTGCACTTGGATCTACCATTTCCCTCTCTCCTCTTTCTGATTTTTTCCCCTTTGACCTGGCACTCTTTGAAAAGATTTGCACCAGCTCCTCTTAAAGCATTTCTTGTCTAGGAAAGAAAAAAAAGCTTTATTTTCAAGAAGGATGGGGGGGGTTGTATTTTCAATTTTCTGTGGGGTTTTTTTTCCTTCTCCTTTTCTGTTTTTCACCCAATTCATATGTCGCTTTTCTCAATGTTTATAAATATTGTTTTATATAAAATTAAACAATTTTTAATATAAAATATACAGAACATATACACATACTAGGAATATTTTAACATACATCAATTTCAAATTAACTCTCTTTTAAACTACATGATCGAGGCTCTGGGCTTTTTTGCTAAGTATTAAGAAACAAAGCTATCTGAGGGAACAAACTTTTTAATAGAATGTTATTGGATCTACATAAAACAACATCCAGGAAAACAGAAAAATAATCTATTTTTCTTGTTATAATACTTCACTCACTAATCTGTGTGGAATATATGTACCTACTAAACAGAATTGCTTTAAAATGCACAATTCTGGTTCTTATACTGTAATTCTATTGTTTCATTCTTCTCCCCTGACCCCCCTTTAGCGCATTTTATATTTCCTAGAAGAGAATGACATGAAATTTTAAAAAACCCAATGTTGAAGGAAGGAATTGTCTCTGTTGCAATTGTTATTATTGTTCATGCTTTTTCACAGAAGCCAGCGTTTCATTTGAGAGTGACAGAATATGACCATATAGTTGTCACTCCTGAGATGAAGGCAATGCAGATATTTCTGCTAGTGTTGTGGTTAAGTTCTATTATCACACCTCTCTGAACAATTCCAAACAATCAGCCAAAACTATTCAGTGCGTCCTGTCTTACTCAACATATTTAGACTAGATGTTACTCTACCCGTTCTCTTTATTTTAAACTTTCCACTCTAATGGCACTCCCTGTTTAATGTCAAATGCTGAACAATTTCTACTTATGGTATTTTTATTTAAATGATTGATGCTGCAAAGTTTTATCCACTAGTTTTATCATTATTTAATAGTTTCAATATTAGAAGGAACTTCTCTGCAAAAGATATCTGATGACTTCAGGGAGCTGACAGCATTCAATACAGTACATGTTTGATCTTACATGACCTTCCAACTGAAAAGCTGCTCTGGATATTTGTAGCTGATAGAGCTTACAACTTAGGTCATTCAAGTAGCTTTAGCTTTTGCATCTCCAAAATACTTTCTTACTGTGCATAAAAGTATCTTGTGAGATACTTGTGAGAAATACTGCTTGTTAATACCGTAATAGGATTTAATCATCATGAGTACAATATATTGCTGCTAAAATTTGTTATAAAGTTACAGAAATGTTATCTAAGAAAAATTTACCAGACAACCCTGATATTTTTTTTTTGCTCCCAGAATATACGTATCAGTTTCTTGGAATGTGTTTTTGGTATGCAATTATTTACCATTTTAAGGGCTTTGTTTGTTTGTTTACGTAAATACCTCCAAGACCATTTTTCTCCAAAATTCAGTATTTCTTTTCATAGGTAAGGTTGAACAGATGACTCTTAAGACTTCACTGAAGTGCTCTTCAGTGTACTGAATGAGTACACAGACATTTCTGGCATGCATATTCAAGTTTACCAATTTATAAGACAGTTTCTATAAATACATATGTGGGTAATTTTAAAATCTGCTTCCCAGACAGGAAAACAATCATTTAAGCATGTGCAAAACCCAAATGCAGAAGAGGCACAAACATGGCTGCAATGAATTGATTTCAGAACTGGAATGCATATTCATCGACATATTTTACAATATTCAAACATCCTATCATTAGTCTTTACGTTGATGAGCTGTCAGTCCGTCTAAGATCTGTAATCATAAACACACTTATTTATTTAGACTGTATCTTATACAGTCTAGGTCTAAGACAGCTCCTGCATTTGCATATTTCCAACACTGAATTTAACAGTAATACATGGAGAAATATACTCCAGTCAACAAGGCTCCAGTTTTCTTTAAACCCATAAACATTTTTGAATCATTATAGTAGCATAGCTTGACTCTAACAGTCCACATTCAAAAAAATCCACAAGTTCACTGGGAGGCAACTGTCTTCCTTAGACCGTCACACCTCTAGTAGCTGTACTACCTGGTTTGAGCACCCAGAAAAGAAACAATAACAAAAAAACCCCTCACACAACGTGAAGGATGAGACAGACACATAGGCTTACTGGGTAAATCTCTGGCCTCCTAATCCTTTTAGTATGAGATTATGAGAAAGAGATTGAGGCTGCCTACACCCCTTAAAGCCCCAAAAGGGCAAGTAAGCTCAAAGCCTATGAAGTACCACATAGAAAAGGAAAGCAGCATCATGGAGAAAATATTCAGCAGTAAGTGGAGAGCCATTGGTAAGGAAAAGTAAGGAAAGCAGTTTGATAGTTGAAAACAAGCCCATGCCTTTCCTGAGCACATATTGTTCACTCCTACATCCTCCTTCTCACGGTTCATTTTGATTTCTCACTAAACTTGATCCTTAAGATTAGCTCTACAGAGTTAACACGAAACACTTTGCTCACTCAAAGAAACTCAAAGCTAGCTCTCTTAAAAGGCTGCACATCATGGATGCCTCATTTCAGGTTGTTGACTGTAACTGTTTTGTGGTCCTAGCCAGCCTGGACTGAGAAGACATCAAAGAATATTTCCAGGAGATGGCAATGGAATTGTAGCATCCCTATTACTGTCCCATGTAAGTGCAGGGACAGTTTCTAGCCTTGTGACAGGAAAGCAGTCCCATTCATTCTGCAAAGCTACAGCATCCAGTCCCTAACATCTGTGCCAAGATAGGTAAATGAGCAAAAGCTAAGCCATATCTGTCCAATTAGTATTGGTGCTAATTGAAACAAGATGGGTAAGTCCATGGTCAATACTAGCAAGAGAAAAAAAAAACCCTCAAAATTAATTTATGCTTCTAATCTTCAGTAAAAGGCCCAGATTTATTAGAGTTCTTCCTCTAATTAATAACTTGTCAGATTATTGGCAAATTCAAGCCCAGTAGAACTATTTTGCATAAGTGCTTCCCATGGTAGGGTGTCTGGATTCTCATTATTAACAATTATGACAGCATACTTATGACCTGACAAACTCAGCAGATGTCAAACAATAAATAGCTTCAATGCATTTAGTATCACTAAACTTTCAAAAATTAGATAATCAGTGAAAAAAATGTAGCAGGGAAAATAGCTGAATCAAACAGCAATGCTCCAACCTAGGAGAAACAAGGTTTAGTATCAAATTTTTGGATGCTGTTGAAGAACACACCCGCCCCCCTTTCTCTAACCTGTATAACTTCCAAAGAACAGACATGCTAATAAATAAAAATGTCTAACAATTTTAATGAGTTATCAGCTATTCTTGTCACTTGTCCCAATAACTTATGCAGCAAATATTCTTTAAATCTTATGACACCTCCTAGGCAAACCACTTCAAGAGGTACACTGTCTGAGCTTGAGGAGAAGAAACCTGTGATTGCTTTATCTCCATCATGACACAAGCCTGAGGCAACAATATTGTCTTCTCACTCACACTGAAATAGCAAACAGCTTGAGGGAGAAACTGCTAATACAGCTCGAGTTTAGGCCTGCGCACTGTTTTATTCCTCACTTGAATCTTATCAACTATGTTATTGAAGAAACTGTTCAAAAGGCTTCATCAGCTTCACCCCTGCTGCCTATTTGGGAAGTCCAATAAACCTAATCAGGAGTCATTTTTTCCTCAGGTCACTAGTCTTTGTTCTGGAGGAAGACAGTTCTGGTTTGGGTGGTTTGTTGCATTTGAAACTTGAAAAAACAAGCAACGCAAGTTTTGGGCAACAACACATTTTGGAAAATTCTCAAGGAGGAAGCATGTGATGAACAGCAGGATATGGACTCAATCACTGCACTTCTTACAGTGTTCTAGCTCAAACAGGTCAGATAGTACCAGATGCCTCAGATTCAGGAGAAACACTGAAAACAAATTTTCACTGAATGGTAGGGATTCATCTGCCAATACAGAAAGCCCAGTAGCTAAAGTTCAGTATTTGAAGAGCCATGCCCTTTCAAAACAGGTTTTTTGCCAAGCTTGGAACTTCACTAATGGTATTCCAAGTAGTTTCACTATCTTTCTCCTTTTTATGAAATCCTGCCATGTCCTGCATCTTAATGTCATCTTGTGCCCATAAGTGCCACAGATTAATTCGTAACAGCACAGGAAAAACTCCAATGTAGGAGACAAAGAGGTTACTTCTTGAGAACAACCAACACAAGGCCTAGCTAGGACTGAACCTACCTAAAATGGAAAGATTTGTTTACAAACTTGAGGCTTGAATTTCAAGGACAGCACAGCCCAGAAGTAAAAGTACTTTTCTCTATAGTCAAAATACACCAGAGAACACTTAAATAATAGTCTGGACTTCTTGTTACCGGGCAGGTCACATTTTGAGTCAGATTCTTACCATCAAAGACAGTATTAATTCCAAGCACATTAACAGAAAGCACATTTTCCCTCTTCCAATGACAGAAATAAATATTAATAAAAAGACTTCCATTAAGTATGTTACCAAGATTTAACATTATGTATGCTTAAATTAAAATATTATTGATTCAAAAGTATGTGCTTGCACTTACACTTACTAAGAGGAGAAACTATTTCAACCTTTTCATCTATAAAGATGATGCTGAACATTGATTCTGCAGCAGAGAAGAAAAGGTGATTATGTTTTGAAAACTAATAATGTGTAGCTTCAAGCAACTAAAAAAATCAATTTATATTTATTATTTGTTTTCCAATGTACTATATGTTCTACAGCCCTTTTTCAAAACTGCAGACTACTTACACCACCATCTGAAAATATATAAACGTAACTGGAGAGATAAAAGAAAATAGTGACATTTTTCTTTCATGCAGGGTTTTCTCCTGTGAACAGTCTTAATTTTCCAATACCAATTCTTAAGAAATACATACACAAAATCCCCACAAAGTTTTTTAATTCACATATACACCTACCTCTCCATTGCATATGTACAACTACTGCAGCTTCAAAAATAAGCCTAGGCAGAACATTATTTTAAAGCTATCAAGTAAAAAAGACACCAGTGAAAGTAACTATCAGTAGATGCTGTTTCCTAAGAGTACTTTGCAATGTGACAAATCCATCCACAGCTGAAGTCAATGGAAAGATTATTTTTTACTTCAGTGGTTTGGGCCCTAGGAGAAACAGACTTGGATTACACAAATGTGTAGGAGTGTTTATAGCCCTTTTCAGATGACTACCCACACAGGACAGGGGAAAAATACACTTTTCAGCTAATTATGTCTGTTATGGGGCTTCTGTCACTGTCTTGAACTGAAAGTGTCAAGAAGTCAATACTTTAGTACTATGGGCCTGAACTACTAAAATATTAGATATTCTTGTGCAATTTAGTTTATGTGTCTCCTGATCCTAGCACATAAAAGCAATAACATCACCTCTACCGCTTGAACCACAAAGAACTATGTTCTCAGGTCCCAGTGCCTCAAACTCATTGACATGTGTAGTTTTTCCCCACCACCATTTCTTTTGAAAAAGGTATGGGTGTTTTGATCCACACCACTGTCTAGGTCTTGCAAAACAGCCCTTTTACAGGGACCAAATAGAATAATTTGAGCTGGGCAGCTTTACTATCATGGCTAACAGCACATAGAAAGGAAATAGCTGATGTCCAACGGTATCTCACACTGGGTAAAATATATGTGCGACCTTGATCGTTAGATTATACAGATGTACTTCCAGTTTTACCAACATAAAGAATATGTCCTGTAATTGAATATTGAATCTGTAATTAAGTATTCATTCAGATTATCAGTTCCTATTAATCCTTATTTGGTTTCGAGACTTTTTCACACAGCCTACTTAGAAAAACAGATTTGAAGATGAGACCAAGCTTGATGCCTTAACAGCTGCATTATTGCAGCTTGCCTTTTCCTAGCCAAATTCTCAATTCACCTCAGGGAAAAGTTTTATTAGAGAAATATGTGATGAATCCTTCTTTCTGTGCTCCTTCAATTGAATTGGTAGTTTTTCTTGATATTTTTGCTCTTTTCCATTTTGCAAAATTATATCACTATATAGCATATAAACTGAGCACCCCACTAAGCAGAGAGATCAGACCTTATAGAAATCCCTACAAAAATGCCTGCACTCAATGAATAAGCATTAATGCCTGCTTTTAGATTCAGCATGCATACAAGGAACGTAGCTTAACTGCATTGATTTTGTTCATGTAGGGTATCACATATGCTGACGTAAAGTGTAACTCGAATGATACTGAAGGCTTACTCAGAAAGATTAAATAGAGAGTAGGCTTTTTGTTTATGACTTCATAAACTGAAGGAATTTAAAACTTCCTCACAAAGATTTAAGACAACTTTTTCATAGTTGTAGTAAGGAAGCATTACCAGAAAATACAGAACATATTGATAGAAGTAAAGGTCAAGGCTCGCTTCCATTCATCTTGAACGCTGTGCCAAGTTCTCTCCATATCATAATTCATCAAATAATCTAATTAACTTGTTTAAAATTATAATTAAGTTAGGCATACTTAAGGTCATGCAATTACAGGTCTGTGAAAAGAGTTTTACACCAACAAAGCAGCTGCAATCCAAATGACAAATCACACATTCTCTAATAACTCTCCATTCCCAGACAGCTATTAATAATGTTTACTTAAACCAAATTAAAAGGGGTTTTTGTTGCTTTGCAAGTGCTGTCTATTCAGGAAAGTACTAAGAATCACTACAGTTATTGACTCGGGATGAGACTTCTTTATTGGAATACGGAATTATCATCTCCTAAAAACATAAACACTGTCAGGAGATACTGGGGTTACCATTTCCTGCTTCACTACTGAATTCACAGTGATTCAGTGGTTTGGGTTTTTTGCTTCTAGTTAATCTTTTAACTTATCCATTTCTCACGATGTGAGAGTGCATAAATTCATTACACTATATGGTCTTAGAACCTGGTCCTCCAAAGAGGTGACCAGAGGTGACCAAAAAAAGCTCCCAACTACTCTAATAAATACATATAGAAATCTGCCCAGCCACTGAGCTGGATAACTTCACCAATATATGATTCCTTATCCATGGTGAAGGTACACTGCAGTTCCTAAAAGGGATGGAAATGAGTAGCATGAAACTGTTTTGCCTTATTATCTCTTTCGACAGGCAAAATTCACAGCAGGCTGAGTCAGTTGAGCTGAGGCATGGCAAAGCCACAACAAGCAGACTGTCTGACAGCAAGAGCACCGATGTCTCAAGAAACCCATGTCCATACAAGCTGCCTCAGAAATTAACAGAACGGAAAGAGTGAGTAGGTTGATCACGTTTTATTTGACACACTTTACTATGTGTTTGATGAATAACACTACAAAGGTTGGCTGGATATAGAACATACAGAAAAATTGTACCTTCAAAATGGTCTTTAAGAAAAAAGAGATATCTGGAACCTCTCGGTTGTTAAGCAAACAACTTCATTAAATAACACTGACAAGTTAGAACTTGGACACTGAGTGAAGCAGACCCTGTTGGCTCTGAAGAGCACGCTGCTACTTTCTAGCATATTAGCAAAGTAAAAACAAGATTTACATGCCCCCTGCCCCCCCCCCCCCCCCGAGAATTATTTCAGTAACCTGGCAACCTTTTAGAGTTTGATGAAGAAGAAAAGGAAAGGTTGTTACTCACCCAAGAAAACTAACAGACTGGACACCACAGGTGTTAACCAAAAAACCAAAAACTAATGTACAATATACTGTCAAGAAGATAAACGCATAAACGAAAACTCAGCCTTAGTGTGTTTCCAAGACTTAAACTGCTGGGTTATTTATACCAGTTCTTCTATGGAGCTATGCTCACTATACTTGTTGATTCATGATGTTACCACTGTAGTTGTTTGCCTTGTATCTCATCTGGCAATTTCCAGTCCTGTTCCAGAAACAGCCTGACCAAATATGAATCACTAGTTCACACCAAAAAAAGAAAAAAAATGCAGTGCTTGTTGGCATTAAGTTCTCTGCCTGTAAGTTGCAATTCAGGAACTATTTCATGAGTCTGCGGATACCTCTACCATCCCAGTTTAAACCAAAGCACTCATGAATCTAACCTTGAAACTTCAAGTAATCCCTTCAGATCAATACGCCATCCACCTACCCCAGGCAATGCAGTTATGCTCTTTATTTACAAGAAATCTTTATCTAGAACTCATACAGAGACTTTAATAGGTAAAGCAAATTACTATTTTGAGGCATGAAACATTGAGGGGCAATCACTTTTCCAAACTAAATGTCTGGATACTAAGTCTTGGAAGGAAGCAGAGCCATACTTCCCGGAGAAGCTGTGCTGTTTCTCAGGACAAAAGTCCGTGCTGCTGATTCTCTTCCCCCTACCTCATGCTGCAAAGCACAGCCCGGTGAGCCAGGAGGGGAGCCAGGCAGGACCCTCACCCCCAAACGCCTGCTGGAGCCTGCCGGCGAGCTCGGGGCTCCGGCACGTTTCCTGGTGAAGCCAAGCGGGACCTGACATAAACTGCTCAGTAACAGCCACTGGAGACAGACAATGTCACAGCTGCCACCTCTCCCAGATCTCTCCGCACCGCTTTCTTCTCTTCGGACTTCAAACCCCAGGCAACAGCAGAAGCTCATTCAGACTAACAGCAAGAGAGACGGCTGGTGTGATGGAAATAGGGAGGGAGACAAAGGGGGGGGGGGGGGGGGGGGGGCAAAAGGGAGGGCAACAAACATCAGGGCTGTAGTAAAATGTGTGATTGAAATAAAATTTATCATGACAGAGTGCTTCCCTGTAGGTAGGGAGATTTAAATTTACTGGTGATATTATTGATTAGCAAGTATAATGTGTGGTAGCAGCAAGACTGCTAAGCTAAGCTCAATTTTGCCTGTATATGATTTCCAGCAAAATTGGCTTTTGCCTGCTTACTTCTGTTTGACATCAAAAGATTATTTTTTTCCTTTTCTAAAGTGTATCTAGCTGCTTTTCCTGTCCTGTGCTTTGCCATAATGTCCAAAGAAACATAGGGACATAGTCATTCTGGAGGAAAGGGAAAGCCTAGATTCTTCCATGTAGGAAGTTTCTAGTGAAGATGAGGAGTGTGCAGGCATTTTTCAGAAGGTTAGTATTAAATCCACCATAAAATGATTTTCTGAAACACCTAGAGGAATCATCAACATTACCACACACCACAAGTAATTTGAAATTGTCTTTTTTGTAGAATAAAATGATTTTTCATGTTTGGTTTTTTTTTCAAAGATTAAATTGGTCTTGCATTTTTTAAAGTGAGAAATAAAATTAATTTGACCTATTTCTCCAATAACCACGAATAGTTAAGATGTTTTTATATTGAATTCAAACACTAATATTAATGAGAAATTAACCAGAATACAACCTACCAGTTAGCAAACATAACAGATTCTATTTTTGCCGCATCTACCGAGAATACATTCACATCCACAGCGTACCTCCTTTTAGTTCAACTCATAACTCATGCTTTTATTATGCTCTCTGGTGTAACAGCTAAGGTGCAGATTTCCAATAAAGGAAAAAATGTCACATGTTGACACTCTGAGTAGCACAGCTCGTGACACAATTATGTTCATCCATAATTCTATCCAGACTGCATTTTGCTAATATTTCACTGACTTTCCTGGGTCTCCAAGAAGCTCAGAATGCAAACCAGGGTCACTGGAATTGGTCCTTTGCCAATGCTTCTGAAATAGCTTTTGTCAGCAGAAAGCATTGTAAACTCATTCACACATGAATGAAGTCCAGGAAGAAAACAACTGTGTATTAAAGAAATAGATAAATTCTGTCCTTTTTGTTCACTAGGACACCACAACCTCTACATGCCCACCTTAATGAGAAGAAATCCTGGCATCACTGAGGTCTATACTTCAGCAATAGTATATTTCTTTCAATATTATTTTAATGTTTTGCTGTTTCCCAAAAAATCTTACAAAAGTGTAACATGTAACATGGAGATGGTTCAAGCCAAGATCAACATGACACACGTTAAACATGAGCAGCATGTCAGGTGGTACTTACAAAGGTAATGCCAGGCAAAGTGAGGTTTCTGCATTCAGAAATTGCAGGAGAGAGAGGAATAACATTAACCAATCAAAAAAAAAAACCCCAAACCCAAACCCCTACCTTCATCTTCTTTCTCTTGCTTTCCACTAACACTCTAGTGGTCCCACCTTCGAGGCAAAGACCCTGGCAGCAGGTGCTGTTAAAGGGCTGCAGCAGAGCAGGGAGAGAAATCCCCACGGACAACTCGGAATCAGCAACAGCAGCAAGCTTAGCGGCCATAGCTCAAAATGGAAACATAGCAGTTCTGGCCTGCCTGGTAGATCTTCCAAGGCCATACCCAGCTTGAAAAAAATCCCTAAGTTGCTTCAAAAAAGTTCGAAAATGCTAACTTTTTAAAGTTGACTCTCATGTGTACTTGGGAAATAGAAATTAATATAACAAATTAAAATAATGTATGACATACTATTTTCGATCCCATACATCAGATTTATTTTTTCTCTTTCTTTCATTTGTAATTTCTTGTCTTTCATCTTTCTATTATTTCTTTTCTTTTTTCCCTTTACTTGCCATTTGTCTTTTGTCATGCTCGCACTTCAATTTCTTCTTTTCAGCTTTGGTCAACAATATTATAATAGGTCCTCATAGCTGAAATTCTCCAAATGCATCACGTAACTGAAATATAGTTTCAAATTGCTCCAGGAAATTAGAAAAACAGAATCTTCTGTCTCTTTTTTCAGAAGTGAAACTCGGGACCATATAAGCTATGCATCAGCCAAGGTCAGACAAGAACATCAAAGCAGTCTTGGGAATGGAACTGACACTCTACCCTGTATTTATCATAAGACTGAACTAAAAAACAAAAAGAAAAAAAGCACTTTTGAACTTCTGATCTCTGAGTCCCATTGACCTAGAGTTAATAATTAGAAGTCTACAATGGATCTTTTCATAATCATCTCATTGCATGTGTAACTAAAACGTCTCTTTTCCACCTTCTTTTATTAAATACAAGTGTTCTGATAAGGCCTTTAAGATTTTATTTATAGGTTAGGCACCGAGCATTTCAATACATTTTACTCATTGCTAATGAACTGCATTTATTCAGAAATAAACTTTTCTGTTATGTTATTATAAAATATATTGTATTACTAGAAGGTATATATCAAAGTCTAGAAAGGACATATTTGTCTTTTTTTCAACAACTCTATTTATATAAAGGTAGTATAAGTATGTGTGTTTATAAAATGCATATACAGAAGTAAGTAGCTATGAGTTTCCATAGTTTTAAGATCACTTCTTTATGCATTTATTCAGCATTCAGTAAAATAAAATAAAGGGAAACAAATGTAAAAGTATTTGATTGGTTAAAAAACATAGTCCCATTCTGTATGTATTTGTTCTTTCTTGCTAAGACTGCACATTTCTCACCAGGATTCCTAGAGATGAAACATGTATTCATGCATGGTAAAATTTACCCAGAAACCCATAGTCCTGCAAAACACTGCATAAGCAGTCTGAGCATGAAAGTTGTGTGTGTATATACACACATCTGTGGGATGCAGACTTCATAATTAATGGAGTTTCTCTCTCACCTCTCAGCTGTTAAGATCCCTACCCCTTGCCCTCACATTGCAGGAAGCATTAAAAAAAAAAATGAAACCAACAAACTTCTTCCAAGGGAAGAGGAAAACAAGTTTTCACTTAAAAAAACCCAGACCACCACATAACTTTTCTTACTTTGGATTTATGGGGCACACATGCTATAGAATTAAAAGCAAAGGATCATGTCTCATCCTTAAAAAAAATATCTAAGAGCCAGCAGCACAGAAATACTTGAATCAAAATGTTTATTCTCAGTATTTTTTTTCATGAGCAGTAATAATTTAGGTACTCAGCATCCCCCAGGGATCATTTAACACCAATAAAAACACATGTTATCCAAATACAAGAGATAAAAGACAGCCAATTATGTTTAACAGCAAAACTCCAAGCTAATGTTCCCAAATGGATGATTAGTCAAAGAGGTTATTTTGTGACATTTTGCAGAAAGAATAACACTACTTTTTTTTTTTTTTTGCCTTTTAGATCAATCTTTCCCTCTAGTGTGATCAAATTAATGCATAGTTTTAACTCTATATCTGTTTGCTTATAAAACCAGAAGAAGACATAAAAGGCAAATTCCCTTGTTTTCTTATTTATTTTCATTAGTAATACTATGAGTATTACTCATTCAAATGAACTGAATATCCATTACATATTATCATTTCCTCTCCTACCCTGTCCCTTCCTCCCAGTCCCATGGAGTCTCAACTATTCACCTAACCATCTGCAGCCATATGACAAAAGGATGCCACCAACATACTTTTTTGACCAGTTCTGCTCTAGAAATCCAGGAATATAGACATATTTCTACCTCTAGGACACATCTTCAAAAGACAAGGGAGGAAGAGGACCAGCTCCAGGTTAAACTAGACCAGGAAATTCTTGGTTCACACCAGGACTCAAAATGAAAAAGTGGAAATGTCAGAGAAAAAAACACAATGGTATACGTTTAATCCCCCGCTGACCAGCAAGCAAGAATTGTAGTTTCATTTTATAGATTCAAGAAACTTGAACAAAACAGCTGATCTACTGTGAAGGAACAACACATTTGGAGGAAGACAACTTCTTTCCTCTTTACTCGTTTTTTTTTTGGCGGGGGCGGGGGGGGGAGTTGATTATCCTGGTTAGTGGCAATCAGTCACTTAAAGTATTAGCCTTCCATTTTCACTTGGATCTTTCACAGGTATCTTGTATAAAAGTAAGTATCTACACGATACCTTTCTGAACATCTATCTTCATTTGGATCCAATTTGGTCTAAAAGTCACTAGTTTCTTGTGGAACACAAGAACAGCATAAGGTACCAAACAGCCATCAATTCAGAGCCCTGAGTGATCTGAAAGACTAATTATCAGCACTTGCTAATTCAGGTGACCACTCTACTACGCCATATCATTTATAGAGACAGAGCAAAACATTTTACTATCATTCAGGTCTGATGCCACCATCTTTTATTGTCAACTCTGGGGACACCTCTGAGAAGATCGTGTTTTCTCACAATAAAGATTAATATCAACTCACTAGTTCTCAATATTTCAAAGTGAATTTTGAGGTCTGTTTAAAGCATCAGCTCCTTTCTATGAAATGAAACCTCATTAGAGTTTATCAAGAAGCAATTGATTTCTGGATTTATAAGTATATATGTGCTATATTTGTTTAATTACTTTTTAGAAATAGCAGGGGTCATGTAATTCATGCAGCACATGACTGATGGGGGCAAGACTGCCTTAAGCCTTGATGGCTTATTAACAGGACCAGCAGTAGCAATTAAATACATACAGAGGAACTGAGAGGAAAGAGACCATGCAGGGAAAAAAATCACTATGGAAATATAGAGCCATCAAAATACATATCTACCTTGACCGTGAAGTAGTTAATTTTACATTCTAAATGTTTTTCCTTATGACCATGATCAAGAAAAAACTTTGACTTGTAATTGATTGCAAACATTCGCTGCCTTCAACCCTTTGAGTGAACATTATGCCAACCTGATATAAGCCAAAATGCCCTTACTGGAATTTACTTTGGCAAATAAGAAGCACTCAAGGTTAAGCGCTATGTGCTGCCACTACCCATCTGGGTATCACAAGAAATTTTCTGAAGAAAGTATTTCACAGGCACAGCACTGTCAAAACAACATCAGCTTCCAAAGCAGTGGATAGAGTCCCAGGAACAGACTATTGCACGTCAGAAAGTTAGCTCTGGGTTACATTTAGCTGGCAGCACACCCCAACACACACCCACAAACACGGGCAGTATCCCTGAACAGATGAGAAGTAGACTAACATCACAAGTCTCAGGTCTGCAACAATCACACCGGTTACCAAACTGCGCTCGAGTTATAAAGGCAGTTAAACAAGGATTTCATTTTGGGGAATCTTTGACCCCAAGGAGGCACCTGCAGGTCAGAATGAATCAGCAATTTTTAGGAAGATCTTTCTAACCGATTACGGACTTGACATTCACGTGGGTCACTTGAGTTCTAGATCTTAAACGTCTTTCTAACAAACTATTACCTTTTATTTTGTTACAGTAACTTTTGAGCAGTACTCAAGGCACCTGAAACTAAAGTGGTTACAAAATTGTTCCTCTCACCATTGTCTGAGCCAGTGGGAAAAGGAGTGGGAGGAAGAAGCACGTCTGATTTATACACCCTATGCTTTTTTGCTCCAGCAAGACCTTTCCTGGAAGGTACAGCACAGAAACATGTCTCCCCTGAGCTTTATACTTGCAAGCAGTACAAAAACAAATGCACTTTCACTGGATGTCCAGCACTCTTTAATCCAAAGACAGGGCCTCTGGGGGACCTTTACCAGAACGAGCAAGTGACTCTCCGAATTACGTGCTGGCACTAGACAGACGGGGATCCAGATGGTTTGATCTCATTCCTGGACATACTGCCACCTGTTATCTACATTTCTCATCAGAACATGTACGTCCCATATTCACAAATACATGCTGACATATTTAAATGAGGCTGTTTTTCTGTCTAGATATTTGGCAGTGGGTCCTCCTGTTTTTGTCATCATATGTCAGATAAAGTCATCCTCACGTTTGGGGATTCCTGAGGTTTTTCTTGAACTTCTCAGCGTTCACACGTGCAACAAGAATGTTTCCATATAAGTTCCTATCCCTATTTGCCCTTTACCGGTTTAGAAAACATACAGTCCTGTTGAAACCACGCTCCCTTCTCCTCACCCAGGGAAGAGCTGCCCTCGCTATGACGTTGCTCAGCCACAAACCCTCACCCAGCAGGAAGGAGCTCAACGTCTAATTGCAACCACACAGGTGTCCAGATCACCCTGTGCACGATCCATGGATCTACGAGCAGATCTCTAACCCTGAGGTAAAGCTGGAGGTATGGGGTGGCCTCAACGCACCCCGCGGTATGCGGGACCCAGCACCAGAGGGTTGCCTCCACCCGGCTCCTCCTCGCCTACTCAAAGTGGGTCTCGGCCACGGGGGTGAAAACTCAGGCTCTTCCTCCCAATCTGTGTGGTCTCACGCATTTCTGAGCCTTTATTGAGATTCTCATCATATTTAGTGAGGCTAAAAATAACTTCTAGAGTAAAATATTTAAGTGTCTCAGCTGTATATCAAAGAGTACTTAGCTTAGCAGCTATAGAAATAAAATTGGAAACATGAACTCCAGTTGCTAAAAAAAACAGACAAATGAACTTAACATTACTTGAAAATCCATGTTGACTGAGTAAATCTCCTGACTAGGAACCATCTTGGGTTTGTTTTCTTTCTGGCAGGGATATTGGGGTAGAGAGCTGAAGGAGGACTGACTCCTAGTTTCTCTGAATATTTTTAATTATATATGAATAACACATATTATCACATGCAAGCAACATATTTAAATCTCCAGCTTCACTCTTACATCTCTGAAAATGCCTTTTTTGTTTGTTTGTTTTCCCTTCCCCGCTCCGCTGTGTAACATCAATTAAATGATCAGACTCTTCTGGCCAGAAAAGCATGTGAGCCTACAGTACCAATCAATATACTTATTAAGTTTTGAACAGCACAGGCTAGGGGACTTTTAGATTTTCTAACTATTGTGCCTCTTCTTTTAAAGCATACTTTATTATAGTCAAAATATACTATTCTCATACCATTCTATTCTGTCATCTCTATATCACAAGTTGCCCACTCCATCATATTAAATAAAGTTTTTGGAAGAGGTTATCTGAAAGGTAATGCAAGTATAAAAATTATATTTTATTTTTCTTAGTGTGGGTTTTAAAGCAATCAGCCTTGCAATAAACAAGAGACTCTCTTGATAGGAACAGTCAGTATTTGTCAGGCATATTTCCTTAAAAAGAGTTGACTTGATATTAATAGCAATCTGTCGTCCTCCCTATCAATCAGGAATTGCAATCAGCCACAAACACACCCTCTAGTTCTCCTTCAATCAGGGAAATAGTGCAGAAACTCAATTGCAAGTATTTAATAAATTCATAAAGGGAAAAATCCATCAGAAACTGTTGGGACCACACTGTGATACCTTTATTTAAACTAGGATTTTTCTTTCTGTGTGAGCAGCTTCATCATTTTCCATGGGCCTTCACATGCAGCAGAGTACTAAGAGCCTTAAAATGTAGGGCTGTTTGTTTTGCAAAGTTTTCGGTTCACAGTTATTAAGAACAAAAAAAAAAAAATCACTGTTGAAACTGTTACTATTTAGCACTAATGAAAATGTAGATGTCTTTTTTTCAAGAGCTTTCTGGGAATGGAAAAGTAGGTTACCTGTCAGCTCTTCCCAAACAACCTCTGCAACAAAGCACTAGAGCAGAGTCCCCATTTCCCAACAGTGAGGTATCATTAAAAAAACACCATGAATTTAAAACCAGGAAGCTTCTTTTTGAAGGGCTTAAGACATTAGCAAAACAGATTGTTTCTCCCAATGGTATGTTTAAACAAGCAAGGTACTTTTAAAGTGTTACTGTACGGAACAGAATTTCACTTATGCGTGTGTTTGTGATGCCAAATACAAGCTTCTGAAATGCCTTGCAGATTATCGTTCATTATCAAGGAGAGACTTTGTTAGGTATTACTAAGCCTCCAGTCTTGGTACCATATGCTTTAATTCCCCTATGGGAAATTTCATCCAGGGACAGAAAAATCACACAAAATTATACTAAACTTTTGGCAGTTCTTTAGAAACAACACGAAATAGTTTGGGGTTGGGGTTTGTTCTGTTTTTTTTTTTTTGTTTGTTTGTTTGTTTTCCCCAGGAAGGTTATCATGGAGCACTGTAATAAATTCATGCTTGATACATAACTTCCAAGAATCGGGAGAGATATTTGTTCAATTTGGCTGAAATATAGGGTAAAGTAACTATAATATTGACTTAAAGTCCTCTGAGATCCTTGGGAATCTTTCCATTGGCTCTAGCTAGGTAGGTCCATATTAATACTGATTGCATTGCAAAATTCTTCTAAGAATCAGGAAAATGTACATACTACTTACAAGAAAGAAAAGCATTTTTAGGTCAATGTAACAGACAATTTTTAGATCGCATTCTTGAAAACTGCAAGGTAGAAATGTTACTTTTAAAATATGACTACCTGTAACGTATGTTTTTTGTCCTCTAATTGTTGCCTAGTGAATCCACTGTCCTGGGAAAAAAGCATCCAATAACTGAGGTGTTATACCTCTGGTGCTATCAGGGGATGTTATTCTTAAGTAAATTCATTTTATTAGTGACATCAGAACAGGAAGGCAGTTTAGTATTTAGGCTAAAAGAGAGACATGTTCTTTGGTGGCCTTAGAAGCAAGAGTAGAACAAGTATTAAACTCTGAAACTGTTAAAAATTGAGTTTGGATAAAGACTAGTTCTCCAGAGGAAACGTGGAAGATGGGTTACAAAATATCTATGTGTGTATATATATGTGTGTGTGTGTGTATCTAAATAGAAGAACTTGAAGCTAAATATTTATACTACTATGAATACTGTCATATAAAGTTTCTCCTGTTTAATGCAAAATAAACACCTCTTCCTGTCAGAAGGTGTGTACTAAGTATAAATTGTTCCTACACTTGATACTTCTAGAAAGCTACCAATGACCTTCCTACATGTTACAATGTCTCTTTCAAGTACTAGTTAAATAAATATTACAGAAAAGGTTTGGGGTTTTTTAGTACTTTTGAGTGAAAAGATACAAATGCACCACAGAATTGCCTGTACAGAATTGAAATACACTTAGAAGCACAAGAACTAAAAGCCAGAAAAGGAATTTTCATCTCAGCCATTAGATCCAAGTAAAGTAGATTACATTCACCTTTTAACATTAAATACTAAATCTTAAAATTATCAGACTAATAGTACTTTGACACCATATTAACTAACTGGCTTTCTAAATGATTATTATATTTAGCAAGAAATGTAAGTCTCGCTCTTCAGGTATCAATACAAAATTATTCCAGCCTATCTTTTGGTTGGAACATATAACATGCCCTTTATCATATATATTCTTCTGTCTAGCACACTAATAATAGTATCCTGGAAACTTAAGTCAGCAATGAAGCCACTCTGGTATGTGATGATGGGCATATTATTTTGAAAACACTATATAAAAATGCAATAATTTAAAAGATTAGTTTAAAGGTGTCATACAGGATGACTTATTCTACTTAACAGGTCTAGTGTTTTAGGAAGGCATTAAGCTACCCTGCACTGTAATCTGTCTTTCATGTGTATTTGTTATCTGCTTGGTGGCTAAGAAGAAAATGTGTCTTTCTCTCTGTCTTTGCTCTCCTTGACTCAGTGTATTGCAACAATCACATGTACTAACAACCATATATATATTTAAATATTCAAAATGTTTTTACTTCATTTTGAGACACAGCATGTAAAGTTCTGCATATAGGGGCACCATGTACCCTAGGCCTAAACTGGGAAGGTACCTGTAACCTCCCCCATTGTCACCAAAACGCTCCATCTTGATGACAAAAATAGCAAACAATGACACTTAATAACCTTTGTACTACCCCACTGCAAGAAAGTTTTATTCTTAGGGTGTTATTCTGTTGTTCCGAGGCAGCTAATGCCAGCCTGTGCAATCAAGTACCAGAGACAAGCCACAGGTATATCAAGATGATTGTATCATATTCAGCAACACCTGAACCCACAGGAATGTTTTTTATTCTTTTTATCTACATTTTCCTGAGCATCATTTTGAAAACTCTCATACTTCACTAGTTTTAAAAATAGTTCATTTATTAATAAGTTTTATCTTTTTCTGTAAATGTTTCCCCATAGTAAATGTGGTGCTCTCAAAGGACAACATTTTCAAAAGACACAGGATGCAAAATAAAACATGGTGATTGAAGTAAGAATCAAAGCCAGTGAAGTCCAGTAAAATAGGATCTACATTTAATTAAATTGGATTTCTCATTCTGGAAGGGAATGATAAATAGCATTATTGTATTTTACAACGCTTTAAATCATGACACATTCACATATTTATGTTGTTATCAAGCATGTCTAGACATGGCTGCAATGAAGTTCTCTGTTTTACCCTTTTAATTAGGGCTTTCTGCTCTGCTTTTTCTAACAGCTCTGGCAAGAGTAATTTGCTATAATGAAAACCAAACGTATGCATAAAAGTGCAATTAGAAATCCACCATCTTTGTGGGAATAGAGTCTTCCCGTTTAATAATAATGGAACTGAATTTCACTTATTGTAATTTCTGTTAGAGGGATCAAATTAGTAATCTGCTGGAAAAGTTACCAAACAGACAAGCCAAGAAACTAATGACTGTTTTTCTGTGCAGTTAGTATAGTAAAGACCGAGTTAGCCCAAAACAGCCTGTATTTTTAACATTGGACAAGCATCTAGGCATGCATCAAAAATAAAAGGAAATTAAAAACAACGCAAATGAAATATTAAGTTTCTATCAAATCCATACCTTTCATCACTTTACAAAAACATGTATTTTGTTTTATTAGCAACTTCTTCATAGTGGAGATTTACAGCTGTCCACTGCTTTTTTCCCCTCTTTTTTTCTGTGTGTGTTTATGTGTGTTTAATCTTTTTTTTCAGTCTAAAACCCAGAGCAGTCTTGGCATGGCCTAAACAAGTCGGCATTGCCCTCATGCTCCATCTGCATTGACTCAGACTGCCAATCCCAAGCGGAACCTTTGGACACACAAAACAGAATCTCACCTTTCAGATGCAGACTGACCCTTTCTCACACTAAACCTACTGTCAAGCAACACTTTCCAGACTGTAAACACCATGAATATTTATAAGAAAAGGACTCCTGGAAAGGAAACAAACTTTGATTTCTTGCCTTTAAAGCCTGAGTCTTTTCAGATGAAGTACTATAGAGGAACATTCTAAAAAAATCATGTTTCATAAGAGAACTCAATGGATACAAATCTCTCAGATAAAAAGAAACCAGATTTTAAGATATCGGAGGTTTTTTCCTGTGGTAAGAGGAAAATTGAAGGTTAAAATAAGCTTGGGTTACTGAAACTACACAGAGTTGTGTGTAGGTTTTCTGGGCTTTGCTGCATAGTGTACTTACTTACCCCTGTGTTTAGTTCAGTCAATGACAAGAAGCAGATCACTTCAGGCCGATTCTTGTAAAAGGACCACAAGAGGACTCTACTATGGAATATTATTCTCCAAGGAAATCTTAGCCAGCTTGCCGGAATTCCTCCTTTAAAAGAAGAAATTGCAGAAGTAAATATATTAGCCATTTTCTACCAAGTATTTTAAGCCCTGAGCAAACAAGATGAACACCCATATGGTGGCCAACAATTCAAAAAGTGAGTGACAGTCCAGAGTGGAACAGTGTGGACCCAGTCTAAGCATCTGAAAATAGGTGTGTATGTATATACTCACAACAGAAAGTAGTGGGGACAAAAATGAGAAGGGTGATCTTCCCTCTGAAACAGAGAGCAGCTGACTGTAATGAAGTTATTTGGAATGGAACTATATGGACTCTAATGGAAGTTCAGATGTCTCTACCATATAGAAAAATCTGTATTTTGATGTCAGCATCTTAGACTGAATCATGCACACACCACCTCTTCCTCTGCACATCTTCTGTCATTGATAAAATATAAAATACACATATAAGCATAAAAATTTGGAAAATTTCCCCATATTTTAACTTTTATGGAGATGTGTGTGTGCACATGCATATATCTCTATAAAGTGATCTTAAAGGAAAGAATGGATTTGGCTGAATTTATTTCATAAACAGTGTGCAACCTTCATTGCTATTTCCTTGTCTTGCTCTTTATGGGAAATGCTGCACTTTCAATGATAACTAGAACGTAATAGATGTGTTGCATTTTAAAAGGCACGTGTCCTCATTTAGCTGGGTTTCAGACTACAAAACCTTCATTTTTTTACTCTAGGGCAGCTGTCTACAAAGCATACAAGTATGTTTCTGCCAAAAAGATCGGATTTCCTAGCCAAGTTTCTTCTGACTGTGGAAGATAGGAGCAGAAACTCTGTTCTAGCAGTTTAAACCACCCACCTTTTTTGATGAGCAGAGCTTGGTGGCAATAACTTTAAGCTACCATTTTGTTAGGAGCAGGTTGTGAGATGCATAAAATTGGTCATTTTCCTAACAGACAGACAGTCATGTTGTTGCCACATATGGTTTTACATCATCCAAATCTTTACGTTTCTGTATGACTGTTTAGACCATACATGGAACTGATCAAAATATGAAAAAGGTTCGTAGAAAATTTCAGGGTTTCTGAGCCTTTCAGTCTGGGGATTGGGGAGTTTTTAAGTCAAGAAAAAAAAGACACCCGGCGGAACAGTGTCATGGGATGAAGCCTACCCAGAAGCAATGCCCAGATAAGTAAAAACTTGACTGCATCTTCCCAGATCTAATTAATTTGATGATTCTGGTATGTGCTGGTAAAACAAGCAACATTCAGGCAATCGTTACAGGGAAGGCTTTCCCAAAAGCTCTGCACTGTATCTGCCCTTATTTAATGGTTTAACTATGCACGGCAAAGAAATAAAGACATGCAGATGAACAATTTTACATGTTTATAGCATGTTTGGTGATAGTAACAGCTAACTGGTTTTAGTTATGGCAAAAACCAAGGAGATTTGCTTGGGGTGACCAACAAGGCCATGGGTCACTTATGCCAACAATCTAGGTTGGAAAGCAGTAATTGGTGAAAACAACAGCTCCTTGGGGATGCAGATGTCCAACAGCAAGCAGAAGGCTGAGTCCAATGCACCGTGCATAAAGGCCTGGCCACCAGCCAGGAGTCAGACTCATCAACCAGCTGGAGCAAGTATCCTCTTTCCCCCAGGCCATGGCGCTGGTCACCGCCACCACTGTGCTGGAGGCATTTGATGGTGTGTATTGGTGTGTGTGTCTGTGCATGTAGAACAGAAATCACCATCCGCATGGTAGACCCATCCCACTTTGTAAATTACTAAGAGACTTTAGGTTACTGCGTGGTGTGGTTCTGTTCTTTTGTCTACCGCAGCCCTAAATTCCCCCACAGCTGAATCAGACCTTCATGTCTGGCTCTCCCTCTCTTTATAGCATTGGAACATTTACATATTGATTCAGCATAAATTATTAATTATCATAATATGGACAGTAATGAAATATTTCATGTCTGTGCTCTATTAAGACATTGCTCTGGCACCAGACCTTCATGTTCAAAACCCAAGTTTCACCCCCCTTCCTTAGTCCAAATTACAATATTTATAGCATGATATAAGATTGGAGATTAATTTGCAAGGAGAGAATATGCATTGTATAATTATAAGGTGAAATGGATTTAAAGGTGTGTAAAATACAGTGGGAAAAATCAGTTTTAATAATACATATACTTTTCTTATTAGTTTGTTATTTATAATTCAAGAGGGTTAATTATTCTTCTGTTGCCTGTGATAAGGCTATATAAAGACTCTGAAATGAAAGAGTAAAAGGTTGTCCTAGTTTCAGCTGGGATAGAGTTAACTGTCTTCCTAGTAGCTGGTACGGTGCTATGTTTTGAGTTCAGTATGAGAAGAATGTTGATAACACTGATGTTTTCAGTTGCTGCTAGTAGTGTTTAGACTAATGTCAAGGATTTTTCAGCTTCTCATGCCCAGCCAGCGAGAAAGCTGGAGGGGCACAAGAAGTTGGCACAGGACACAGCCAGGGCACCTGACCCAAACTGGCCAACAGGGTATTCCATACCATGTGACGTCCCATCCAGTATAGGAACTGGGAAGTGGGGGCGGGGAATCGCCGCTCGGGGGACTAGCTGGGTGCCGGTCGGCGGGTGGTGAGCAATTGCACTGCGCATCATTTGTACATTCCAATCCTTTCATTATTGCTGTTGTCATTTTATTAGTGTTATCATTATCATTATCCGTTTCTTCTTTTCTGTTCTATTAAACTGTTCTTATCTCAACCCGTGGGTTTTGCTTCTTTTTCCCGATTTTCTCCCCCATCCCACTGGGTGGGGGGGGAGTGAGTGAGCGGCTGCGTGGTGCTTAGTTGCTGGCTGGGGTTAAACCACGACAGTCCATTTTGGCGCCCAACGTGGGGCTCGAAGGGTTGAGATAACGACAAACCTGACCAGAGCTCGTTAAAACAAATTTGTTATAAGCATTCATTATATTGGTCTTATAGTCGCTGGTCATTATGTTGATTTATGTGTTCTTAGAGTTGTTGCTCTGGTTTTTAAAGTTCTGTTATGCATCACCTCGCTTGCTGTATGTAGTCCCTCTTCTCCTGCTTATCATCCGTGGGAGGTGGATTAAGGTTTTTGCTTTGATGTATTGTATAACACTGGTTTATGGTATGATAAAGTCATCAGTTGTGGAATTAATCCGGTATTTGCACTCAGCATTGTCACCTTTATACTGCGGGAGCCATCTGTGGGAAACTATTAATAATTATACCATTTACCTTTCCTCCTTGGAAAACCAGTCTATGAGTGGGATACCTTTTTTCCCCTCTCCTTTCTCCTTCAGTCCAGTTACAATGGTGTTTGGGAATTTTGAAAAATTTGAATACTCTTGGGATGTTGATACCAGCACGGTCCTAGCCCTACTGCTGGGAATTAGCATGCTTCTGAATGTGGTTCAGCTCTTGTTTAAGGTTAAACAACTATTTAAGAAGATCACCCAGAGGTCTGCCCCGAGGCTGGATAATTATGAGTGGCAGGGTGTGTGGGGTAGTATGGGCAAGTACCTAGAAAAGTGGGCACCTCCAGTGTTTTGGAAATTCACCCCTGAACAAATGCAGAATCCAGAAGAACTAGTAAAATATTTGGAAAAGGTATGCTGTCACCCCGGCAGCTCCAGAGAGATACAAATCACTGCAACGTGCTGGGGCCTGGCCCATGCCTATCGAGCCCTGTTCGACACAACTCAGCACCCCCAAGGGGAAGAGAAGGTCTCTGGACCTAACAACAAAGCAATGAGCACTGCGGTCACCCAAACCCCGGCAATGGGCGCTGCGGCCCCTCCAGCCCCGGCGACGAGCATTGCGGCCACCCAGACCTTGGTGACAGGTACCGTGACCCCTCCAGCCCTGGCAATGAGAACTGTGGCTACCCAAACATCAGCAACAGGCACTGCAGCCCCTCCAGCCGCAGCAACGAGCACAGCAGCTACCCAAACCCTGGCAACAGGCACTGCGGTCCCTCCAGCCCCAGCGACGAGCACTGCTGCTACCCAAACCTTGGCGACAGACGCTGCTACCCAAACCTTGGCGACAGACGCTGCGGATATCCAAAACCCGGCGAGTGATACTGCAACTGAACCAGCAGATCAACCTGCACCAGTATCAGTTGCCCCCGTACAGAAAAAGAAATATAAAAAATCAGCTCGCTTAGCAAAGGATGAAGGTGAACCAGGGCCATCACGGGAACAGGAGGAAGAGGCAGAACCAGAGGTAATAACCCGGTCCCTATCCTTGAGTGAGCTGCGAGATATGCGAAAAGATTTTGGCCGCCGTATAGGTGAGCATATTATCACCTGGCTTCTCCGATGCTGGGACAATGGGGCTAATAGCTTGGAATTAGAAGGTAGGGAAGCCAAGCAGCTGGGATCGCTTGCCAGGGAAGGTGGCATTGACAAGGCAATTGGAAGAGGAACACAAGCCATCAGCCTCTGGAGGCGACTCTTGTCAAGTGTGAAGGAAAGGTACCCCTTTAAGGAAGATGTTATATGTCAATCAAGCAAGTGGACCACCATGGAAAAAGGTATCCAATATCTGAGGGAATTAGCTGTGCTAGAGACGATTCATCATGACCCGGACAACCCACAATTACCCAAAGATCCAGACGAAGTCCAATGCACACGACCCATGTGGCGGAAATTTGTACGGAGCGCACCATCGTCCTATGCCAACTCACTGGCAATAATGACCTGGAAAGACGAAGAGGCACCGACAGTGGATGAAGTGGCTCGCCAACTCCGTCAATACGAAGAAAATCTCTCCTCCTCCCTACAAGCCTGCATTTCGGCTGTGGAGAAGCTGTCCGAGGATTTCCAACAATTCAAAGAGGATATGTCCTATTGCCCACCTGTAAGGACCAATGTCTCAGCTATTAGGAGTGAGCGCTCCTCTGCCCAAGAGAGAGAATATAGAAGGTACACACCGCGAGGTGCCCTGTGGTTTTACCTATGTGATCATGGAGAGGACATGAGGAAATGGGATGGAAAACCTACCTCGGTCCTAAATGCACGGGTACGTGAGCTGCGAGGAAAAACCACCACAAAAGGGGATTCTACTAGGAAAAATGCCGCTCCAGTTTCCAAACAGAGCAGAAGGGCTGATCTTATTTCTGATCCTCTTGAAGGGACTTCTGAGCCAATTTTACGAGAAGTGAATACCGGATACTCTGGCCAGAATTAGAGGGGCCCTGCCTCCAGCCAGGTGGAGGAAAGGGATAACCGGGTCTATTGGACTGTGTGGATTCGATGGCCTGGCACGTTAGACCCACAGGAGTATAAGGCTCTAGTAGACACCGGCGCACAGTGCACTCTAATGCCATCAAGTTATAAAGGGGCAGAACCCATTTGTATTTCTGGTGTGACAGGGGGATCCCAAGAGTTAACTGTATTGGAAGCTGAAGTAAGCCTAACTGGGAATGAATGGCAGAAACACCCCATTGTGACTGGTCCGGAGGCTCCGTGTATCCTTGGCATAGACTATCTCAGGAGAGGGTATTTTAAGGACCCGAAGGGGTATCGATGGGCTTTTGGTATAGCTGCCTTGGAGACGGAGGTCACTGAACAGCTGTCTACCCTGCCTGGTCTCTCTCAAGACCCTTCGATTGTGGGGTTGCTGAGGGTTGAAGAACAACAAGTGCCAATTGCTACCACGATGGTGCACCGGCGGCAATATCGCACCAACCGAGACTCTCTGATTCCCATCCACAAGTTGATTCGCCAACTGGAGAGCCAAGGAGTCATCAGCAAAACTCGCTCACCCTTTAATAGTCCCATATGGCCAGTGCGAAAGTCTAATGGGGAGTGGAGACTAACAGTTGACTATCGTGGCCTGAATGAAGTTACGCCACCGCTGAGTGCTGCCGTTCCAGATATGCTAGAACTTCAATACGAACTAGAGTCAAAGGCAGCCAAGTGGTATGCTACAATTGACATTGCTAATGCGTTTTTCTCAATCCCTCTGGCAGCAGAGTGTCGTCCACAGTTTGCCTTTACTTGGAGGGGTGTCCAGTACACTTGGAATCGATTGCCCCAGGGGTGGAAACACAGCCCCACCATTTGCCATGGACTAATCCAGACTGCACTGGAAAAAGGTGAAGCTCCGGAACACCTGCAATACATTGATGACATCATTGTATGGGGCAACACGGCAGAAGAAGTCTTTGAGAAAGGGAAGAAGATAATCCAAATCCTTCTGAAAGCCGGTTTTGCCATAAAAGAAAGTAAGGTCAAGGGACCTGCACAGGAGATCCAGTTTTTAGGAATAAAATGGCAAGATGGACGTCGTCAGATCCCAATGGATGTGATCAACAAAATAGCAGCTATGTCTCCACCGACTAATAAAAAGGAAACACAGGCTTTCTTAGGTGTTGTGGGTTTTTGGAGAATGCATATTCCAAATTACAGTCTGATTGTAAGCCCTCTCTATCAAGTGACCCGGAAGAAGAATGATTTTAAATGGGGCCCTGAGCAACAGCAAGCCTTTGAACAAATTAAATGGGAGATTGTTCATGCAGTAGCCCTTGGGCCAGTCCGGGCAGGAGAAGATGTTAAGAATGTGCTTTATACTGCAGCCGGGGAGAATGGCCCTACCTGGAGCCTCTGGCAGAAAGCACCCGGGGAGACCCGAGGTCGACCCCTGGGGTTTTGGAGTCGAGGATATCGAGGATCCGAGGCTCGCTATACTCCAACTGAAAAAGAGATATTGGCAGCATATGAAGGAGTTCGAGCTGCCTCAGAAGTGGTTGGTACTGAAACACAGCTCCTCTTAGCACCCCGACTGCCAGTGTTGGGCTGGATGTTCAAAGGGAGGGTCTCCTCTACACATCACGCGACTGATGCCACGTGGAGTAAGTGGATTGCACTGATCACACAACGGGCTCGCATAGGAAACCCCAGTCGCCCAGGAATTTTAGAAGTGATCACGGACTGGCCAGAAGGCAAAGATTTTGGAATGTCGCCAGAGGAGGAGGTAACGCGTGCTGAAGAAGCCCCGCTGTATAATAAACTGCCAGAAAATGAGAAGCAATATGCTCTGTTCACTGATGGGTCCTGTCGCATTGTGGGAAAGCATCGGAGGTGGAAGGCTGCTGTATGGAGTCCTACACGACAAGTCGCAGAAACTGCTGAAGGAGAAGGTGAATCGAGTCAGTTTGCAGAGGTGAAAGCCATCCAGCTAGCGTTAGACATTGCTGAAAGAGAAAAGTGGCCAGTGCTCTATCTCTATACTGACTCATGGATGGTGGCAAATGCCCTGTGGGGGTGGTTACAGCAGTGGAAGCAGAGCAACTGGCAGCGCAGAGGTAAACCCATTTGGGCTGCCGCACTGTGGCAAGATATCGCATCCCGGCTAGAGAATCTGGTTGTAAAAGTACGTCATGTAGATGCTCACGTACCCAAGAGTCGGGCCACTGAAGAACATCAAAATAACCAACAGGTGGATCAGGCTGCCAAGATTGAAGTGGCTCAGGTGGACTTGGACTGGCAACATAAGGGTGAGCTATTTATGGCTCGATGGGCCCATGATGCTTCAGGCCATCAGGGAAGAGATGCAACATATAGATGGGCTCGTGACCGAGGGGTGGACTTGAGCATGGACACTATTGCACAGGTTATCCATGAATGTGAAACATGTGCTGCAATTAAGCAAGCCAAACGGTTAAAACCCCTGTGGTATGGAGAACGATGGCTGAAATATAAATTTGGGGAAGCCTGGCAGATTGACTATATCACACTTCCACAAACTCGCCAAGGCAAGCGCTATGTGCTCACAATGGTGGAAACAACCACTGGATGGCTGGAAACATATTCTGTACCCCATGCCACTGCCCGGAACACTATCCTGGGCCTTGAAAAGCAGGTCTTGTGGCGACATGGCACCCCAGAGAGAATTGAGTCAGACAACGGGACTCATTTCCGAAACAACCTCATAGACACCTGGGCCAAAGAGCATGGCATTGAGTGAGTGTATCACATCCCCTATCATGCACCAGCCTCTGGGAAAATTGAGCGATACAATGGACTGTTAAAGACTACATTGAGAGCAATGGGGGGTGGAACTTTCAAACATTGGGATACACATTTAGCAAAAGCCACCTGGTTAGTCAACACCAGAGGATCTGCCAATCGGGGTGGCCCTGCCCAGTCAGAATTTTTACGTACTGTAGAAGGGGATAAAGTCCCTGTAGTGCACACAAAAAATATGTTAGGGAAGACAGTCTGGGTTACTCCTGCCTCAGGCAAAGGTAAACCCATTCGTGGGATTGCTTTTGCTCAAGGGCCTGGGTGCACTTGGTGGGTGATGCGAAAAGATGGGGAAGTCCGATGTGTGCCTCAAGGGGATTTAATTTTAGGTGAGAATAGCCAGAATTAAACTGTATGATACTAGTTGCTATATAACCCTGCTACTGTATGTTATCATTACTATAATTGTTATATGCTATATCCATAGTACTATAGTAAGAATCACTTAGATCAAGCAAGAAAAACTGTGATAAAACTGAGCGAAGCGCAGTAGTGATGGAACCAGAACTGACTCCAGCATGCAACAATCCAACAGTGCACACCATCCTCCTGCTGCGTCCAATGTCAACTGCTCGTCACACTGCACTGAAGCCCAACTCTGCTCTACCGACTGAGAGGACTTTGCACCATCCCTCCTGCCCAGAAAGACTGGTATGACGGATGGAGCCCAGAGTCAGGAACTAAATGAACTCAATGAACATTTAATGAACATAACACATAAACTAAAGGGATGATATCTCTGTGTATGTATACATATATATATATATCATTGTTCATATGTCTCAAAGTGATAGATAAGGTGTTGATGATTGACCAGGATGTAACTAAAGGTATGGGAACTGAGCATGACGTCAATGGTATAGAATAAGGGGTGGATACTGTCCTAGTTTCAGCTGGGATAGAGTTAACTGTCTTCCTAGTAGCTGGTACGGTGCTATGTTTTGAGTTCAGTATGAGAAGAATGTTGATAACACTGATGTTTTCAGTTGCTGCTAGTAGTGTTTAGACTAATGTCAAGGATTTTTCAGCTTCTCATGCCCAGCCAGCGAGAAAGCTGGAGGGGCACAAGAAGTTGGCACAGGACACAGCCAGGGCACCTGACCCAAACTGGCCAACAGGGTATTCCATACCATATGACGTCCCATCTAGTATAGGAACTGGGAAGTGGGGGCGGGGAATCGCCGCTCGGGGGACTAGCTGGGTGCCGGTCGGCGGGTGGTGAGCAATTGCACTGCGCATCATTTGTACATTCCAATCCTTTCATTATTGCTGTTGTCATTTTATTAGTGTTATCATTATCATTATCCGTTTCTTCTTTTCTGTTCTATTAAACTGTTCTTATCTCAACCCGTAGGTTTTGCTTCTTTTTCCCGATTTTCTCCCCCATCCCACTGGGTGGGGGGGGAGTGAGTGAGCGGCTGCGTGGTGCTTAGTTGCTGGCTGGGGTTAAACCACGACAAAGGTGAAAACAAACTTCAGTATAAAGCTATTTGACTTTTCCAAACTTTACAGGTTGTATATCTGCAGACTAATTGCATGGCAGTTTTATTTGCTCATTTGTTTGGCTTTCTGTTTAAAAAGCAAAACAAAAAAAAAGGGCAAAAAGACAGTTACACTATATTCAAACATGGCAAAGCCCTACAGGATAGGTATTTTGTTCAATGCATGGCACTGGAGACACAACAGTGACTTAAGAAACCATTAAGGAAGCACTTCTTTTTCAGTATCACTTCCTTTGAAGAAAAATGGAGGTAGAATAAAATTAATTAAAATTAATTAACCCACCCATCAAAGCCATATCTCTCCAATTTAGTGGCAAGAACATTGTGGGGGATCATATCAAAGGCATTCCAGAAACCCAGGTAGATAACATCTGTGGGTCTTCCCTCTTCCACTGATATGGTCAGCCCATCACAGAAGGCCATGAGATTAGCCAGGCAGGATTTGCCCTTGGTGAAGGCATGTTGGCTGTCTCTAATCATAGAATCATTTAGGTTGGAAAAGACCCTTAAGATCATTGAGTCCAACTGTTAACCTAACACTACCAAGTCCACCACTAAACCATGTTCCTAACTGCCATGTCTACACATCTTTAAAATACCTCCAGGGATGGTGACCCAACCACTTCCCCGGGCAGCCTGTTCCAGTGCTTGATAACCCTTTCGGTGAGGAACTTTTTCCTAATATCCAATCTAAACCTTCCCTGGCACAACTTGAGGCCATTTCCTCTCATGCGATCACTTGCTACTTGGGAAAAGAGACCAGCACCCACCTCACTACAACCTCCTTTCTGGTAGTTGTAGAGAGCAATAAGATCTCCCCTCAGCCTCCTCTTCTCCAGGCTAAACAGCCCCAGTTCCCTCAGCTGCTCAACATAAGACTTGTTCTCTAGATTCTTCATCAGATTCATTACTCTTCTTTGGATATGCTCCAGGACCTCAAGGTCTTTCCTGTAGCAAGGGGTCCAAAACTGAACACAGGACTCAAGGTGCAGCCTCACCAGTGCCCAGTACAGGGAAACAATCACTGCGCTAGTCCTGCTGCCCACACTATTTCTGATACAGGCCAGGATGCCGTTGGCCTTCTTGGCCACCTGGCCACACCGCTGGCTCATCTTCAGCTGGCTGTCAACCAGCACCCCCAGGTCCTTTTCTGCCGGGCAGCTTTCCAGCCACTCTCCCCCACGCCTGTAGCGCTGCATGGGGTTGTTGTGACCCAAGTGCAGGACCCGGCACTCGGCCTTGTTGAACCTCATACAATTGGCCTTGGCCCATCGATCCAGCCTGTCCAGATCCCTCTGTAGAGCCTTCCTACCCTCCAGCAGATCAACCCTCCCTCCCAACTTGGTGTCATCGGCAAACTTACTGAGGGTGCACTCAATCCCCTCATCCAGATCTTTATTAAAGATATTAAACAGAACTGGCCCAAATACTGGGCCCTGGGGAACTCCACTTGTGACTGGCTGACACCTGCATTTAACGCCATTCACAACTCTTTGCACCCGGCCATCCAGCCAGTTTTTTACCCAGTGAACAGTACACCTGTCCAAGCCATGAGCAGCCAGTTTCTCCAGGAGAATGCTGTGGGAAATGGTGTCAAAGACTTTACAAAAGTCAGGGTAGACAACATCCACAGCCTTCCCCTCATCCACTAAGTGGGTCACCTTGTCATAGAAGGAGATCAGTTAGTCAAGCAGGACATGGGTTTCATAAAGCCATGCTGACTGAGCCTGATCACCTGGTTGCTCTGTATGTGCCACGTGATGGCACTCAAGACTATCTGCTCCATAACCGTCCCCAGCACTGAGATCAGACTGACAGGCCTCTAGTTCCCCGGACTCTCCTTCCAGCCCTTCTTGTAGATGGGCGTCAGTTTGCTAACATCCAGTCAACTAGGACCTCCCCAGTTACCCAGGACTGCTGATAAATGATGGAAAGTGGCTTGGTGAGCACTTCTACCAGCTCCCTCAGCACCCTTGGGTGGATCCCATCTGGCCCCATAGACTTTTGTGTGTCCAAGTGGTGTAGCAGGTCGTTAACCACTTCCCCTTGGATTATGGGGGCTTCATTTTGCTCCCCATCCCTGTCTTCCAGCTCAGGGGGCTGGGTACCCCAAGAACAACTGGCCTTACTATTAAAGACTGAGGCAAAGGTGGTATTAAGTACCTCAGCCTTTTCCTCATCCTTTGTCACTATGTTTCCCCCTGCAACCAGTAAAGGATGGAGATTCTCCTTAGCCCTCCTTTTGTTGCTAATATATTTATAGAAACATTTCTTACTGTCTTTTACGGCAGTAGCCAGATTAAGTTCTAGTGGCTTTGGTCCTTCTAATTTTCTCCCCGGATAACCTCATGACATCCTCATGAAGTCCTCCTGAGTCGCCTGCCCCTTCTTCCAAAGGTCATAAACTCTCTTTTTTCTCAGTTGCGGCCAAAGCTCTTGTTCAGCCAGGCTGGTCTTCTTCCCTGACGGCTCGTCTTTCAGCATGTGGGGACAGCCTGCTCCCAAACCTTTAAGACTTCCTTCTTGAAGTACGTCCAGTCTTCCTGGACTCCTTTGCCCTTCAGGACTGCCTCCCAAGGGACTCTGTCAACCAATCTCCTAAACAGGCCAAAGTCTGCTCTCCAGAAGTACAAGCTGGCAGTTCTGCTAACTCCCTTCCTTACTTCTCCAACAACTGAAAACTCCATCATTTCATGATCACCTCCCTGACTTCCACATGTTTCAACATCTTCCAAACAGTTTATAGCCACCAATTGCAATGCTCCAGTCGTGTGATTTGGCCCACCACATTTCAGAGATCATAGCTTTCTAGCTGCCCAGTGACTTCCAGCTCCTCCTGCCTGTTACCCATGCTGCGTGCATTGGTAAAGATGCACTTCAGCTGGGCTATAGATCATGTCACCTTTTTAGAGGAACATGACCTAACTCCTTTGAGGCATTTCACAGGTGTTTCCCTGTTGGTTCCTAATGCATCAGCAGCCCCTGACTCTTCTGTTTTGCAAAGCAAAATCTGTAAAGCAGATCTACTGAGTGATCTGGGGCAGGAGTTGTCATGCACCATCCCTGTCTGTCCAGTAATTCCTGCCCAAACACAGTAAGAGGAATGAATCATCTAGTCAGCTCCTTATAAAGATCTGAAGATCTACCAGGCTGAGAATCAAAGGAAGTCATTACACAGCAATAAGTAAAGAAATAAACTTTTGTTCCTGATAGAAGAAACACGACAGCCAAGGCAGGCTGTGAGTGGGGAAGCTTAGCAACCCAAAAGGGAGCAGTAAGGCAGCCACCTAGAGGACTGCAGATGGGATATAAGTGTTTTAAGTTGTTTATTTGCATAAGCCCTATTTCCTTCTGTTGCTTCGGACTCTTTGAACTGGATCAAGACTTGAAATAAGTATTTAACCAGGCTGTAAGGAACATATCTTGGTGGTGCACCTTTCTGCAGTAACTTCTCAGAAGCAGATACCAATAACCATTCACACTTATTTTAACAATAGTAATGCCAGGTTGCAATCAAGCTCAGAGCTCCACTGTGTAAACACAGGGTAACAGGTAGTTGGCCATATGGAGTAGGGGTTGTCAAAGTAAAAGACAGCAGTGTGTGCCTCTGTCTTGCATATGTTCAAGGTTACAATGCAAGTGAGCCAAGAATTTAATCCAGTTCCCAAATTTCTGAATCCCAAACAAGCTCTTAAGTATTGCAGAATTAAACTTTCCTGTGCCTATGCAGACATCTGAGCAGATAATTAGAAAGAGGAAAACCAGAACATAACAGCTTCTTCTGATATTTTTAAAGTTTACCTTCTTTATCCTAGACAAATGAGAAAAGTAGTAACTCAATCCATAATTGGCAGGTTGTGCCATTCATATCACATCTGCATTATATTTTACAGCACGTAGGGTTTTGTTGTTTTGTTATTAAAAAAAAAAAAAAAGCCTAAAATATCTTAAGTACTGCTTCTGATATATTCAACAAGGAGGTGCAGTCCATACTGAAAAGATGCACTCAGATTTGCATATAGATGTTTCAACTCCCTTTCCTCCTGGCACCACATGCTGTGCATGCACAATATTGAAATTTAACAGTAATATGCCAAAGCACTACATTCCCTGGTAATTCCTTTGCAACAGTGAGATTTGTCTACTTACTTCTTTGGCATAAATCTCTGGCATTAACATTTGTTATAACAAAAGCAGCAGCAAGAAAAGAGCCACTTTGAGCCTCTAAACATCATGCATTTCCAAAATAGAGTGAACTTATTTCTAACTCATTAGAACTGACACGGTGTGCAGGATCTGAAGTATGTGTTCACAAATGACATTCTCTGAAAGTTGAATTTGTAATAAAAGTTATTTATGAACTTGCCACAGCAGAACAGCTCTTGTAGTAGCATGAACTGTAGTCTCAGTCAAAAAACTTCACTGATGTAGTTCTCCACAAGAAGCCTCTCTAATATAAATGCCTTTGTCAGCAAGGGGGGGCAGGAAGGAAGGAACATGAGAAATGGGAGCGTTCAGTTATCGCAGCCCTCAAGAAAAACGTAGAAGGCAGAAGGGTTTTTACACACACAATCAACAAGGAGGAACTAAGACTCAAGCATGCAAATTCCATGAAGATGTTGCATACCTAACTGCAACAGAGTAATTCTAAAATAAAAGGTAGGTGGAAAGCATAAATTTAGGGTCAGAAGAAATAGATACACTAACACTATGCTTTAGTATTTATGCTAAAACCTATAGAAACATATAGGTAAGAATGTATTGACAATTTACATCAAATGTGACAAAGGTTATTGCCTCAGACTGTCATTTTCTCATCCACCCATTAATTTGCTTTGATTGCTATGCAGTTCAGTTTAGTGGGGCCCTATCCCACTTGTTCATTTCTAAAACCACTTCCAAAGGCATCAGCATTCAGTACTGTAAAAATATTGTAATTTTGCTTAGTTCAGGGAAAGAGAAAAAGAAAAGTTTTCCAAAGTGCATCCTAAGTGATGTTTACCTGCAAGAAATTCAGACACAACGTTTTTACTGATCTTCACTAGAAAAAACAGCACAAGCATTGTGCGTTAAGACTACATGTAACAACAACTGTGGGCAGTTACTGTTTATTTATGTTTATAGGGTAATATCACTAAATCTATCAGAAACCTAATTAATCACAGACACAGGATTAAACCTCTCCTCCTTCTAGCTTCCATTCTTGACTTTAATCTCTGCAAGCCAAAACCATTCTATTATTATAACAACAGCTCTGATTGTTCTGAGCAGCTCCAAGTATTTTGCAGGAGAGAAGAAAGTAGGGAGATTCTCTCTCCTGAATTTCACAGTTTTCTTTTATTAACATGGTTTGATTTGCAAAGGTTTGTGACTCCCTGGTTCTGACTTTCAGTTTAGAAAGCCCAATGATTAAAGAGCATTAGAGCAACCAAAGCAAGAAAGCACGCTGATATATTTGTTAGCAGAGGGGCCCCAGGGAAGCTATTTGCTCCAGCTCCCGTAAAAGGAGGAAAGTACTGAGCTCAATTTTCTTTAAATATCCCAGAGATTATGCTAGCATTCAGCTAGAACTGGAAGTGTAGTAATACTAGCTAAAGTACAACGAATAAGTTTTTGTGTAGTATTATGACAACAGGGAGTTAATTTTGACTTTTTTATGAGTTGGAATATAGTACATAGGGAGACATAATGTTGTATCTGAGACTGTCACCTAAAACAAACTGAAGACATTAAATAGAGCAGGCGATGTGGGAAACAACTGTGTATCAATACGGACAGGCAAGTGCAATCTAGTTGGCTCTTTTCTATCTGTGAGTTTGCAGGGACAATATACAGGCTTAGATAAAACCTTTTTTCCATTCTGTGCTCGTGTGTAAAATTCAGATTGTGATTCCTAAACTTAGTATAACATCCTTATGTGTAGGGAAGGAGAACCAGTAAGCACAAATTCTTGTTTTTATGTTTAGGTATTTCTTCAGATTAAACTGACCTTCTCATGATGTGAATGTCACAGCTACATTCCTTTTCTAATAATCTCTTACCAAGAGGTGTTCTTATCCACCCTCGCTTACGTTAAAAAAAAAAAAAAAAAAATTTCCAATTTTTTTCTCACAGTGTTTGGTTTTTTCCTCTTCCCTTTATTGCTATTATTGTATTGATTTACAGGGAACTTAATGGAATTTCTGTATCTATCCTCTCTTTACTTAACACACTGTAGCTCCTTCATCAGCTTTTTCATTTTCTGTTAGTCCTCAGGTAGTAGATCGCAGGCAGCTCACATTCTTACCTTCATTGAATACCTGCTTGAATGCAGTCATAGCTCTTTACAACAAAGATTTCCCAGAACCTGTTTGGCCAGATGTGCTTGACTGAAGAAGTTACATTTTCATCATGTGATTTTTATATCCTTTGCACAAATCCAATAACATAACTAACACAATCCACCTGCCCAAACCAGTAACACTTTCCTAAAGACCCATTTCTGAATGACAGTTTGCAGGACTACCCACAGTGAGTTCCCTCACCCGCTGAAGAATACTCTTCAGCTAACAACATCTGCAGGAATCCTGAAGGAGGGATCCAGCTTATGGAAGGAGCAGGCTGTACCCTGCTCTCCCAGGGTTATGGATGGGAGACCATGCCTGCAGGACAGATGATAGCTTCTCTTCCGATTCCACAGCAGTCTCCCCGGCCAGCGTCCCTGGTGGACCGTATGACCCACTCAATGGCTTCCAATCTCCTAGACTCACTTAGAGACTGAAACTGCACCTTTTTTGCTATCAAAATATCTTCACATCAGACTTTTTGTTACCACTATTACTCTATCCTGGCACATGCTATTCATCAGGAATTAATATAATCTGTGAATCAAAAGGTCACGAGAAATCATTTTATTATGAGATACAGTCTATTCCATCCAAGGTCAGCTCTGCATACATCTTGCCTATTATTTCATATAGGCCAAGGAAAGAGAGTGTTAAGATTTCGTGCCTCTTATGAGCTTTGATTCTTTCAAGATTTCAGTGTTGTGACACCAGAGGGGAAAAAAGGCAATTTTAAAGATTGCCCTCTGAAAAAACTCTGTAAGATAGGCAAAGGAAAGCAGGACTTTCCAATGGCTTCTCCACAAGATAAGAGATACATATCTGAAAAGACATATGCATACAGCACATTCATCGCACAGCTATGCTACACAAAATTTAAATTCATAGGCAAGGCATAGTATGCCACACATGTTCAGAATGATGTGAACTCACATTGAATGTCAGGTTATTTGGGCACATACTAGTACAAAAAAGTTACAGCATATCTCAGTAACTTTCACCTACAACAAAATGAGCTCTATTAGTGGATTCAAAATTCTATGCAAATACTATTCATACTCCTTTTAATATCATCATGAACTGAATATCAACTGAGAGAAATGGTCAAAATAATTTTACACAATGAGAATTATTAAAGCATTTTATGCCTTATTAATTTTTTCCCCAGGATTAAACATTTTCTACTATTTATATTGTAACATGGGTATGAAATGTGCGTATCTACAAAATGTTTGATTCGAATATACCGTTTCTGAGAAGTGTCTGCTTTTTGAATAGTAGTTTGCCTTTTTGACATTGCCCCAAATAAAACAATAATGGTTCCAAAACACAAATATATTGATTCAGCTCTTGTGCTGATGTGGACATTTAATTTTACTCCATTCTCTTTCTTCTAGAAGCAAGTGCATCCTTACCAAAATGCAGCAGCCTGCATAGAGAACGTGATCTGATCACAGGGAACTTGAGAAGAAAGGCAGTGTGAATCATAGCTCTCAGGAAACATTATGGCAGCTCTCGAAATGAGAGATATATGTGTATTTAGAGACAGTAGTTGAATTTTTCATGCAATTTTTTTACTACTTTAGCACTTACTTTTATGATTCACTATTTGCCATTTGCTCTTTGAGCTCCCCAGTATTATCTCTGCTCTTTACCAGTGTTTAAAAGTTACAGGCATAAGAATATGGGATATAATTAATATCAAATATTTAATTTTACAAAATCAAACACCCATTAATAGAAATACTTTCATTTGTACACTAAACCAATCAATGAATGTGCTGATGGCTGCGAGGGGGTGGGGTGGCATAGGATAATTCCTTAACTGATTCTGCAGTAAGAATTTGGTTGATGATAAATAATTAGCAACATATTGATTGGGGAACCCTTTTTTTTTCCACGTCATTTCCATCACCCCTATTCTTGATCAATACAGAGCATCCCTCCCCTCACAGCAAGCTGCTTCTCACGCTGCTTGCCCACGGGCAACAAGCACTGACCTGAGCAGCAGTTCCCATGGAGCTAAAGGGACCTGCATAATTTTAAATTACTTCTGAGTAAGGATCACGTAATGCTGGACCTCATTTTTTTCCTTGCTTGGGGAAGAAAACCCTCACTGAAGGGGACAAGCCGTCCCATCCCCCACCTCGCACCCCACGGCACCCCGCCAGGCACCAGCCGCTGTTTGCCTCCCCACACACCGGTAACCCTCCCTGGGCCGCTCTGCTCTGCTACAGTGACGCACCGACAATGACAACGTGTCTTTCCCCATCCCTAATTACTACTATTTTGATCCTTAAATAGTGACAGCAACGTGTTCTCCCTTCCTCCCTGAACACATGCGCTCTCCTTTCATATGCAGAGGGAATTAGTTGAAGGGCTTTTTTTTTTTTCCCCCACTTGCATGACATAGAGACTTAACCAGCCAATGTCAGGCAATTAGGTTTTCAAGTAGTACCATATTAAAGTACTAGACTTGTGTGGTGACTATAATAAATTCCTTCCAGTCTTCTGCTGAGTGCATACAGGAAAAAAACAATTTCTGTATTACAGTCATAGAGAATGTATATTAATTTCCATTTAAAAGCAAACAGCTAAGATCCCTTTCAACCGATCCAAGGCAAATTCTGACTGGCTATGTTCATACGCCCTGGTCGGAAACATTTGAATAGATACTCAGTTTCAAAGCCACATGATGAAAGATTAACATCCCCCGTCGAGTTTCTATGAATATTCCAAGAGAGGCCCATTCTCCAGCCCTTGAAAAGAAGGATTTCACTGAATGTCATTGTCTAGGCCAGGGTTTCATCTACAGTTTAACATCAACATATTTATTAACATCATGCTATCTCATAAAATAGAGTTCTCAGCACCCTGAGTCTGCAATAAAAACGACAATGCATGAGAATGCATGCATACAAGCAGCGCATTGATTGAGACCGTCAGGGTGCCTTTACATTGCACGTAAGCACAACCAAAGGAGGATTTTGCCATTTTCCCTGATTTTGTTTGGCACTGGGCTCTCTTTTAGTCCTAAGAGACTGGATTTAGCTTTCCCAACACGAGAGTATTTGACGATGTCAGCAACATACAAATAAATGTGTTGATAAATTCACCAAAACCACCTTTTCTTCTTGGCTTTTCACACAGTAGTGAATTTGAGCAGATTGCTAGTCTGCCCGGATTAGAGGAAGACAGCGTAAGAGTAATTTATGTTTTACAATACTTAATACTTGTTACTGATTTTGTGCTCAATAATGTTATGAAGTTGCTCGATATTGATCCCCAAAGACACTGCACTGCACTGTTGATTAAAAAAAGTCTAAAGGGAAAGCCAGTATTTACTACCACCAAGGCCAGGATATAAATGAGTAACATTTTTATTTGTGATGTTTAGTAAATCTTATTTCTTAGTGTATTGTCCTGAATTATCTTAATTCAGCCCATTGCAAATATCCTCTACGAAAAATATAGCGTCCTCTTTTTAAAACTGCAAGCGTATTGATAGTTTGCTTATTTAGACTCACACTGATGCTAGATTTGAAGTTCTTGCTTCAAAGCTCTACAGTTGTTGAAAAAATAAACTTTTGGCTTCCCCTCTCTCCCAGTCAGGCTTGAGACTTTCTTCCTGCATCTTCTTCTCTGGAATCACAGAATGATGAACTATCTTTAAAAAAATTCATGCTGAGAAAGACACTCAGCATGGAAATTTTCAGTCTGAACACTTGAGGCTTGGCAGTGTCACAAGCAATTGAAATTAGAGAAGAAATTAAGCATTTCCTTGATACAGAGAAATGACTTATCTTTTAAACAAAGTCATGCATCTTTTAAATACTAGCCACTTTTAGCCCTGGTCACTTTTCACTATGATAGCCAGGAAAATAAACCTTTCTTCCTGTGATTTTTCAGAAAATACAAGGAGGAGTTAGTTGCATCAAGACCAAGTATAAAGAAATTTACTGCAAAAATATCTGGTAGTCCATGTTAAAAATGCATAATAGTCTCACCGCAGCTGAAGAGAAATTTTGCAGTCTTTGCATATAATGCCTCTTGTAGACAGTGGTCTTGTTCAAGTCAAACTGTATACAAACGTGGAAGAGAAATCATTCAAGGTCTATACAGCCTGCTCCTACTCACCTCTTTCCAGTCACCTTTGAACTCACTTGCTAATATCAAACACATTTAAAAGAATGGCAGAAAATTAAGAGATTATTCTTTTCCACAGGAATTTGCAGCTGGTAGCGAATAGACATGCAGATTAGGAGAAACTCAGCCCTTATACCATCATTTTGACAGCTGTAAACCAGTTAATTAGCAAGTGTACAGCACACCAGCCAGTCAGCCACCTCATATGCAGGGATGGCAGGGCCTGTCTTACCTCTGGTGCAACAAAGGAGAGGGAGGTTAGGTTATACTTTGGGAAGGTCTGAATGAGGGAGACAGGATGCCAAGCTCCATTTGTTTTCCTTCTCACAAAACAACCTAACTGTATGCCACATCATGCAGAAAGACGAACAGCACAGAAGCCACTTTCGGTGCTTTTTTATCACTTTGTATTTATACCCGTATCTCATTCACATCAACAAGATATTGTATCACACTACTTAAAGTCTCTGTGAGTCAATCAGAACTATGTCCTCTTCCCTCCTTTACACACTTTATTAAAAGGCAGTTTATCTGAATGAGAGTCCTAATAACCTGATATAATTTGATAATTCCTTACAGTCTTGGGGATGGCTTTCCAGAGATACCCCTTATTTGAAGTAAGCATGTTTGTATGGTACTTAAACTCCTGAGAAAATTAGGTTTCTGTCTACATAAGTTGCCATAAATAATGCTGAATTCACTTGCCATTCTATCTTGCAGAACACAGATTGAAAAGAGAGCAAAAACTTTTGGGGGGAGGATATTACTGCAGGATTTATGGGGAGAACAGAATTGCACAGGAACAAAGCAGCAGGATGGGAGATTCAGAAAGCTGCTGTAAGCACAAAATCGTTTAGTGTTGTATTCTGCAGAGTCCACAGCAACTCCAGCGACTGAACAATTCAAACAGACAGAAGGGCCTCTGGACAGCTTGTCAGAAGAAGTTCACACAACAATACAGGATCACAAGCTGTATGGTTTGTTAAGTCAGTACATGATCAGTCTGTAACACATTCTTATATGTCCAAGCAGCCCCTGTGTTTTCCAGGTGTATTCAAGCATTCCTTGGCTGAGATGCATGTTCTATAGCCTTACACAGCCACACTCTCTGATTTTAAGGCTGCTCCATTTCAAGTTAGTTTTTTGTTTATTGTTTAAAAAAAAATCCTGCCTGTTTCAGCTGGCAGGACTGCAGGGGTATCTGATGTGTTCAGTAAACAAAAAGCAATCAATGTGTTACGACTACTGATACCCTTTTATTTTCTTCAGTGCAAAACATACCTCTGCAGATATACACATCAGAATAAGTACCTGAAAAGATAATAAAGCACCTTCTTTGTTTCCAAACTGAACCATCAACATTCTTTTGAGAGAGATGTCAAAAAATTCACTGCACAGTTCAACAATGTTAAGAATCTGGCAAAGAAAAATTATCTGGATAATCTGCAAGGATAATACAGTAGCAGCCTTTTCAGTTTGAGCCTATGATTTCCAGTTGCACGAATTTAAAGGTTACTTGCTACAGAAATGTAACTACAGATATTGACAGAGTTATGCAAGTCATACATTTTAAATAGCTAGCTGCTTGGAAAGAGATATCTACTAAAAATGAGCAGAGGCCTTTTCTACAGTTTCCCCTCAGAAAATCAGAGCAAATATTGTTTGAGATCTTAGATTATACACAGCACAACATATAGGTTTTTCATTAATCAGTATCCAACATTAAGGCAAAGCAATGGCTTATGCCACTGTGCCCACAATTCCCAAGAGATAACTAAACAAGATATAGTAATATATTTGTATTTCACATTAATCCATTGTAATGGATATATAATATACTATAATCTATATGAACACAGTCTTATAAATTTGGTTTTAAACAGAGTATTGATTTAATATCAACTTTAGAGGAATAATGAGTACCCTTTTTTCCTTTCCTCTCTGACCACACTGTACTACCATCTTAGAGTAAAATATATAAAAGTAATAAAGAATACATTATTATTATTGTAAATTCTTCCAGTTAATCATTCCATTATGCTGGACATTCCTACGGCTGCCTTCAGCCACATGCCAACTTGAAGTCAAGTGTGTCCACTTAAGCTCACAAGGAAGAAAGGAACAACTGAGACAGCTGTAAACAAGAATTACCATGCCAGGACCATACCTGTGCAGAGGTTAGCAAGACATGTGTATAGCCATCACAGGCTCAAAGATATCATCTGTGAATATTGGAAGGAACAAGACCAAAATTAAGAGCAGCACGGATCAGAGGGCATTTGAAGATGCTGACAGGCTGTTGGGCTAAGCTTCTGTAGTGGCACATTGGAAGACTTTCTGAACGAGAAAGCTGTCTGTCTCTCTGCTCAGAGAAACAAGAACATGTGCACACATTTTCATAAGCAAACAGAATTTCTTTAACAAACTTGGATTAGGGGTTTCTAATCCAAGTAGGCATGGGAGGTCTAGTGCTGTCATTATGTCATTTAACAAACCAAAATAAAAAGGAAAAGTAATTCTTGCCTAATACGTGCCCTTTTTACTTTCATTCTTGAATGAATTGCATGGCTTTTGAGTATAAACAGATGGGAAATCAAATTGTACATCAATGACTTGTTAGCTCAAGCTTCCAGCAAACAGCTTATTGCAGAAGTTTGCCATAAACTAAGAGAATTTGGATGCTGCTTGCTTTATCCTTTGTCCTTGATCTGCTTTAAACCGACAAAAAGCTCTTTGCCAACACCAATAAAATTAGACCCCTCACCCCCAGAATATCCACGTGACTGAACAGACTGTGGATTTGAAACAACCCTTTTCATCTTTTTAAATACTATCCTTTCAGACTGCAACAACACAGAAACATGAATTTCTGAAATGCTGTCTGTATTGTATGAAGAGATAAACGCATGTGAATGGCTTCTTACCATGCTAATATCAGGTATAAATTTGGGGGAAAGACTTTAGTTATTTAGTTTCTCTCTTCCCCCTCACCAGCTTTATAATTTTATTGTATTTTTAATTTTAATCAATATAAAGAAGAAAAAATTATGCCCTTATATCTGTAAAACCCTACTGATGTTAGCTGATATAGAAGATACAGAATGCAACATAAAGGCGATACTGGTGGGATTTTGAAGAAGCTGAAATAGAGATAATGATAATGGAGAAAGTTTGGGACTTTCTCCTCTTAAATTTGTGAAATATATGAAGAAAAAGACATATCTAACAGTTTTAGTAAAGAGAACAAATTACCCCACACTCCAGACATTGAGCCTAATACAATCATGACTGTGAGATAAGCAAGAAATGTAAATTTCTTTCTCTTTCTTTTTAAACAATAAAACAACAAATTTTGAAACATCCTGATTTTTTAAAAATGGCTTCTATAAGCAGCTCTGTTTCAGACATCTACAGCCATGCTCTGATACTCTTAACAACTGCAAAACACTAAAATATGAAACCACAACTTTTCAAAAAGTTTGGAATCCTATTGAAAGACCTGGAATTGTAATCTTACCTTAGTACCACATACTTTCAAATTTTCCTACTAGTCAATCCCAGGTACCACCTTCCTTCTTTTCATAAGAGATTCCTCTTTGGGGCTTCTTTATTCAAGCCAATCAAACTGACTCACACATCTATTGCACTATCCTTTTCCTGACATCGTATCTCCACTGATAATGCATCACTCACAGCCCTGCTTCACTTTAAAACTTCAGTGCTAAACCCAACCAACCAACAAACCAACCAACCAAAAACCCACTACTCAGCCTCTAGCTGTTTATGATAGGAAAAAATTAGCCAAGGATTGGCCAATTCTTAATTCTCCTCCAGTGTGTAGCAAGTCAGATAATGTAGTGATAGACTGCAACAGCTAAAGTTTCAAGAATCAACTTCCTCCCCTCTTTAAAGAGCTGACAAAACCCAGCTGAGACAATATGATCCTTGGCTGTGTGATGTATTATCACCTTCAGCCTCTGCAAATCTGACTGTGCCTGAGTGTGTGATATTTCCCTTGCTGAGTGGGAGCCCTAGGGAGTTTTCAATAACTCCTCCACCTATTTTTGTTCACATTCTTCATCTAGCACCAGTGTAGAAGTGCAGCACGTTTATGTCTAACAGGTTAGTACAATACAGCAGGATCTACATATACTGATTCCCCAACATACCCAAATTAATCACCCCTAAGTATGTGCAAATATTCTGTAATACTAAGTTACTTATGTAAAGAAAGCCTCATCCTGTTATAAAGACTACTTAAAACTGGCTTATAACATAATTGTACTTTGTCCTCTTCTTACTTTAATGCTCACTGGGCTCACAATTTACAGCTAGCATGTAAAAGGTACTTTTCCAGTATATTACAATGGAAGAGAAGCTATTAAATAAAATGAAAAAAAAAACCCTTTTTTTTTAATGTGTATGTTCATTTTATTATACTTTGCCTACATAATATCAAATAAATAGAACAGAAATTAGCAAAAGCAGTATAGATTTTATTGAAGAAGCAGCCTGTAGTGCTTTAGATTTATAGTTCTGGTTGAAAACATCAAACGACCTTACACTTGACTAGAAAAAACACCAAAAAAAAAAAAAAAATATCAAGCATGTTTTTCTGTGAATTGGTGAAAGTAATCTCATACTTATCTCTTGTGCATCTTTTCTGTGTGAGAAAAAAAGGTTGAAATAGCTCTTGGCCTATCAAAAGAATTGTAAAACTTCATTAATTCAAAAACTTCCTAAAAGAAACAAGCAATAATAAACCCTTTTCAAAGACTTACTATGGAACATTGAGAAAAAGTTTTATTCATATTCATCTTGAAGAATTTTGTGATTTATTTTAAATATCAGTTAAATACAGATGGTCTTAGAAATCAATCAGCTAAATTAAAATTTATTTTTATTTAATTTTGAGTGAGATGTAGAGACATCCAAACAGGGATTTGGAAGCAGTATGCCATGAGCTGCCTTTGGACATACTTTTATTCAAATTGGAGATACATTATTTCCTTCCTCACCTGTAAATTCACCTGTCCCCACCTGCACAGAAGAAATGCATTTCCTTTGCCTATCTGAGTAAGATAAATATTTCAACAGGTGTTTTCAGAAAAGTGAAGACAAGGATGTTATATGAACAACTGTGGAGAATGATGAGGGTTGATAAGGCAGGGGGTAGAGTATGGTGCTGCATGTAAAACATTGTGAAAAATAATAATAGGGATAATAACAGTTTTCTGCCAACATTGTTGCTATTAAAAGAATTTTTTGTTGTAACAGCTAAAAAGACTCCAGTTCCAATGAGCCTTAGCATACCATCTGCCAATCTTGATTATTTTAAAATCCTCCTTACATATTTTTTACAATTGTCAAAAAAGGACTTTACAAACCAAGAGAGCCAGAAAAAATAATTTATGACCTAATCGTGCTCTTGCAATCTAGTTGCAATCACTGTCCATGCCCTACATATTTCTTCTCCCTTGCTAATGGTATGTGCAGCCCTATTCCAAAGCACAAATACATCTGTAAATCAAATTTCACTAAGTATATTGCTTATTTTCCCTACCTAATCCCACATGACAGGAATCAAAGAGTTGCAAGGATTAGAAGTTAGAGAACCACACAGATATGTACAAAATCAGACTTTAGGACAGTGTTTTCTTTTTTACAACCTGTCGCTTTGGAAATACTCTTTTTTTTTTTTTTTTTTTTTTTTTTCCCCCCCTTTCTCATACTGATGGTAGAAGGTGAAGATAATGTTCAAGACATTAAACTCACAGGAGTAAGAGCTAATACAGCTGCACCAAATCACCTAACACATTTGTTCTGATCACATTTTTGTGTGCTGTCAATAACAATTGACAGGCACACAGAGTCACCGGAGAAATAGATATGCATTTTAAGACTATACAGTACTAGCAGGTTAGAACTGTCAACTAAACCTTCCTAAGTTATATTTCACAGTAACAGGGCAACCCAAGAGTGCTCTACAGTATTTATGGGTCACCTCCTACTGTGTGGGTCTGTTCTCAGCCTACTGAACATGTTCATAGTCTGTTGGAACAATGAAAAGTATGCTAAAACATACAACATGCTACCTTGTGCACAATATATCAGGTTTCAAGCAGAACAGAATTAAAAAACAAACAAGCCAATAGAAAAATAAAATTTACAGTGATGTTTGCAGGATCAATCAGAAAAGTACAATTAGAAGTTATGAACAACCTACTTCGCATAATATTTCATTCTATTACAACTTGGGTGCAAATTCGTGTTTGAATAGAAAAACCCATAGAGATACCACCAGATGAGAATCTCCCTCCCACATTTATAATACCATGTACACTCGGCTCAAATTCACAGATGCAGATGACTACATGGTATTTAGAAGAGTGGGGAAAAGGAATAGCAAATCACATACTCTGCCCCCAACAATCTCAGTCTGTTATCTACAGTGAATTCTTGAAGACTTGTACCCCAACTTGCATTAAACACATCAAATATACCAGCTGCTGACTCCTTCCTGCACCTTTTATTCTCTAAAGTGAGCTATGTTATCTCCTTACACTTTGCCTTACCCTCCCAACTGAATGTTCACTAGATTGGGTTACCAAGACTTCTTAAACAAAAATGAAATCTGTCATTCTTCTTGAAAGGAAAAGGTTCATCAGTTTTTAATCAACTCTGCTTAAAATAATCAAAAGCAAAATATACCTCAGCACCAAAAAATTTTGATGTTTTCCTGTAGGAAATTATTGATTTGCCATTCTGAAGTGACTTGCCAAACAAAGAACATTTATTTATTTGAGCTTGATTGCTAAGGAAATGATGCCAATGTGATTACACTAAAGCACTGCTGCCTCTCTGCATTCATGAAAATCCTTGAATAACTTTTGAGACAGTTGATGACTGCAAACAGATTTGACAAAAGCAACAAGGAGACCCAATGGCTATCAAGATCTTGCAACTTCATGGAAACAAGCCACTGCTAAAGTGGGGGAACCCTATACAATTCCTGACTGCAGAAAAACATTATTTGCAGCTCCCATCTTCTTAAGACTGCAAAGCCAAAGTTGTCCTTATGCAGCATTAGCTCACTTATTCTTACATCCCAGGGTCTGACTTACTTAAGTTTTTAAAATGTGAAAAAAGGGGTCATGGTGGTGGTTTGGTTTTAATTTTATTTCAGCATATAGAAATGAATATCCTGTCTTACTGACATCCATTCAAAATTTCATTTTACTCTGAATTTCAGTGGGGAGAAAATCCAGGCCACGTTCTGGTCTTAATTTAGAGTTGCAGAAAAGCTGACAAGAGGAAACAATTTTAAAGCACCAACAGGCAGTCACAGCTGGTGGGAACCCCGTTCTTGCATTCATACCAGCTCATCTGACCCAAGTTGGCTCAAAGAACTGAGGGAGTACAGAGGTAACATAAAGCCAGATACAACTCGAGATGTCCTCCACCAAGTGGTGGCTGAATGAGACAGCCACAGCTCTGTCTGGGATCTACTCTGACACGTTTAAAAGTAGCAATAGCCTTAACAGTGAAGAGTAGAAATATTCAGAATCATTAATGACTGACAAGTTGGATCATAAGTTGCTCCCACATCCTAAGGCGCTATAACAACTATGTCAATGAAAGAGAGAATATTTAACACGTCAGATAGGAACTGATGTTTCAGACATTTGTTTTAATTTGAAAGCAAGCTCTCAGCATTCAAAGCTGTCAAGACATTGTGTTAAGAAAAAAAAAAAATCTATTTCCAACCTTTTGCAATGCTAGAAAAAAATTACAAAAAGAATTCATACTCTCATTGATACTGTCCTTTAGTAGATGACAAGTGACATACTACTAAAGGGAATCTCAGGAATGCAAGATGGATCCTACAAAGCTATTAAAATGAAAAGTTAAATTATTCAGAATATTTGGCCATGTTCCTTACCTACTTACAACTCTTATGCTTCCTAAGAGTCAAATGCTGTTGTGTTTTTACTTTCCAAAACAATAGCAACTACTTTACATAGAAATTAATAAACTGGCAATTATTTTCTATTCAGGGATATGACTTTTTCAACTAACCTTTTTGGTTTATGCTCTAGATAGTATCTAGCAAATGGATCTTTTTCCCAAACAGTAAGACAGATTTACCATAGATTTTACATAGATTAAAATCACCTAACTGCTAACTCATTTAGTTTTAAATTCTGTTTATCAGTTATTTATGTCTCCAAGTGGACAGCACATGTCTGGGACTCAGAAGGGCTACCTGCAAGGGAAGAAAATATTAGGAGTTCCAGAGAAATATGTCTGAGTTAGGTAGCTGAATGGTGAGGAAACTTCAATCCATAAATGCACAGAGCCCATTAGCAACACTTCTTGTGTGTTGCCTTTGCTGTTAAAATTTCTGTGTGTGAGGCAACTAAAGAGAAAACTGTAGTTAAGTACCAAGAAGCAGTATCAACACACTCACTGAAATTCATCCAACCTCCAAGCTAATATAAAATGTTGCATAGTCTCAATGTAATACTTGTCATTATAGAGCAGTTCTGTTGTCATAATTGTGACAGTCTGAGGAAATGAGCAGAGCAAAGTCTAGAGGAAGAAGAAATCCTATCACCAACTAATATGATCGGAAAAAAAACAAAGGCAAGCTCCTAGACACAAAAGTTTATCTTTGGATCCCTTGCCTGAAGATGAAAATGTATGACGACAACTACTGGCGAGTGCAAGAGTGCAAACACAGAACAATTCGTTAACATCAAGACTTGTGCTCTTGATCTGAGCATATTGCATTTGCCCTAATTGCACACGGACCTTTAAAGGATTAGCAAGATACTAATGTTTCTATGATCTCTTGTATGATACAACAAAAATGTTAGGAAGGAGTTAGGAATTAATCTTGACTAAAGATTTCAAGCATAATCCAAGACAACATAATTAGCTCAATGTCTCCACTTTCAAATCACAGAATCATTAAGACTGGAATGGACCTCCAGAAATCTTCCAGCCCAAACACCCTGCTCAAGTAGGGTAAGCTAAAGCAGGTTGCCCGGAACCATGTCCAGTCAGGTTTTCAGTATCTCCACGTATGGAGAAGCCACAACCTCTCTGGGCAACCTGTTCCAGCATTTGGCCACCTCACAGTACAAAATAAGTGTGTTCTTGTTCCATTTGTTCATATGGAATTTCATGGGTTTTAGTTTGTGTCCATTGCCTCTTGCCCTGTGTCATTGGGCACCACTGAGGACAACCTGGCACTCTCTTCATTTCTTCCCATCAGGTATTTCTACACATTAATAACATCCCCTACTCGAGCCTTCTCTTCTCCAGGCTAAACAGTCCCACCTCTCTCAGTCTCTCCAGAAAGATGCTTCAGTCCCTGAATCATCTTTGTGGCCCTGCACCGCAGCTGCTCCAGTCAGACCATATGGTTTTTGTGCTGAGAAGCCAAGAACCAGACCCAGAGCTCCAGGTGTGGCCTCCCCAGGGCCGAGCAGAGGAGAAGGTTCCTCTCCCTCGACCTGCTGGCAGCACTCCTCCTCATGCAGCCCATGTTGCTGCATCATTCTTCATAGTCATTACAGTTCAGTTCTTTTCTGATGCCTGTTTAAGAATCTAGAGTGGAAAATAAAACATTCCTTCAATAAAAATAAAACCACACTCTTTATATGTTCAGACACAGTGACCATTTATGTACTAGAAGCCACTTTGTACACCACATACTGAAGGTTAGCTCCTATAAAACTCAGCACAGGGGTTCCATGTTCTACTTTGAAACATAAGAAGTTCACTTTTTTCCAGCAGTGAATGTATCACATCCAGAGAGAAGCGGCCACACCACATCCAGACAGCCACAGCCACCATGGAGTTCCTTACAAAGCAAGAAAAACTAGAATTACAGACCAACAAATACATCTATATTATCTAATGACACTTGGGTGGTTTGGGTTGGGGGGGCAGGGGGGCAATTATGTCTATATGTCAGGGCTTTTAATGACTGTAACTGACACAATGATCTGAAGGAATAACTTTAGGCCAATTATTACAGAAACATTTTGTATCACCAAAACGGTTGTAGATAAATTTTTAGCACCAAGCTCCATCCCACTGCAATGCTAATAAGAGAAATTTCTCTTCCCAGATTTGCCACACGGTGCATATATATATATATGTGAGGGATAAAGCTGTGTGAGGAACAGGAAAGGCTGGATTGATTGGCCTGCTGGAAATTCTGCTTTCATTTATAAGGCTTCTCACGAAGGTAAATTGTGAGTGATCCCATAATTCTGAGTTGAAAAGCTCAGCACTGCTCACCTGAATGAAAATTAAAACATCCCTTTTTCTTTTTTCTCTAGACACTAGGTGCCACTAGTAAAGTATCTGCTTCAGTGCTGTCCTTCCTGTCATAAATGCATCAGAGCAGCAGAAGAGTAAGATTTTTATTAAAGTAAGATTTTTTTCACTCACAGCTAAAGTAAGAATAGAATAACTTCTGCAAGGCCTTAAAATTATTTCATAAGGATTTGAGCTACAAAAGGGAAGGCAGACACCACCAAGTAACTTTTTTTTTTTTTTTTTTTAAGTTTAGTCTTACACATAATTATTTGAGGTGGTTTTGTTGTTTGCTTGTTTCTTAATTTGAGAGACAAGATACTTCTAGAATAGTTCATACATTTGTGACTGGAGGGAGATTTTTGTGGAAATTTCAGGTGACAGATCACGCAGCCAATAAACAGTTAGGGAACTGCTAACTATAATGGAGATTTCTGAAGTGAATTGTGAGTAATGTAATGCCTGCATCAATATTCCATGTAAAAATCACCAGAATTACATTATTGATTTGACTAAATTTATTGCTATTCTGATGATTCCAATCCATTGCTTTTGAAAACAATTTTAAATTAATAGCAAAGATATATTCTATAAGCTTCTGGGAGATTACTGTGCTTCTCAGCTAGTTAAATCCACTCAGCCTTCAGTGTGGGGCTGCAAACACTTCTAGATTGTGTAGCAGTCTTCCACAGAAATCATCAGGAGTCATGTCTTATTGCTTTCATAAAACGTGGTTTACACCTCTCTGAGTAATTGAATTTTGCTAGGGTTATGGGCAGGCTGCATATTTGTGTGCACCAAAATACTATGCAGCCCCTGGGAAAAAGCAGTTCTTTCTATTGTATGAAGTCTAATCAGAGATTCCTTTGTGAAATTTATGTTGGACACTTTTTACTCTAAAATGTTAATTAGCAAGGATATGAGTTTGTCTAGGAGAAAGAAAAGTCCCATAGAGTTATAACTGCTCTTAGAGACGTTTGGAAAGGCTTCTTGCATATTATATAAATATTAAGTCTCTAATATATTCCATTACTGGTATAAGTATAAAACAACTCTCTCTACTGGAAAAAAAAAAAAAATGTTCCTACAGTCAGGTCAAAATCTGACACCCGATGAAGATCACAGATGAAGAATGAATCATGCCAAGTGCATCAGTGCAGCTTTCCCTAATGTGGATGAATACTAAGAACTAAAGAAACCATCAAATTATTCACAGCTATGCACAAACATATTTGGAAGCAGAGTGATAGACAGATATCCACAGGCGCAAGTGTAAGACAGGATTAACAAGCAAACAAACAGGAAAGCTTGATCACGCATGTAAGCGGAACAGGTGGAGGACTGAAATTATAGTCAACCTGTGACGCTCAGCAGTCCATACCTGTCAATGAACTTTTGCTCTCTGACTTTAATGAGTTATGAAGAAAACCTCAGTTCGCTAATTTTTCTCCCCAGACTGTAGAAATAACAACACAGCACAATTTTTGCTTGATACTTAATATTTTTGGCACAAGAAGGAAAGAACCGAGCTCTTCACAGAAAACTGATACAGCATGAACAAAGTCAGTTGTATAAAACAAGCCAGCATCTTATCTCCCTTTGTGAATACAGTGCATGTTTAAACTAACAAAGTCATTGAGTTACTTAATCCTCTCCCTCATTTTCATTAGTCCTGTTTTGCTTCTGTAAGAGTCCTGGCAGGTTATTAAAGAAAGTACTTTTCAGCAAATAAATAGTGTAAAAAGCTATGATGTAATTTCTTATGTCTTAACTACAATCAAGGCTTTCACGCTTAAAAATCTTTGTATTGCTACGTATATTCCAGGAAAATCTTATAATTTCTTATACCTTAACATCATTGATCTCAGTATCACCTTGAACATTGCATTTCCTCGCTAGTGGAGGCCAATGCTGCTTGGAAGGCTGATGCTGCTGTTTAACGTTTGTTGACAAGGGACTGGTTTGGTAAATCGAGCCACAGCACAGCTCTCAGCCACATCACTAGCAAAGATCCAGCAAACCATTTTATAGACCAGATTTTTGTAACAGAGAAGCAGTATTGTCAGGCTGACCCTCTGTCGTGGTTTAAGCCCAGCCAGCAACAAAGCACCACACAGCTGCTCGCTCACTCCTCCCCGCCAGCCCCGGTGGGATGAGGAGAAAATATGAAGAAACGCCCGCGGGCCGAGACAAGGGCGGGGAGGGATCACTCCCCACTCACGGTCACGGGCAAGAGACGGGCTCGACTCGGGGAAGGAACACAATCAGTTTCACTCACTGCCGACCAAAACAGCCCGAGGCTATCGGGGAGTAAACCCAAGCCCGGGAACACCTTCCCCCCCGCCCTCCCTCCTTCCCGCCTCCGCTCCCGGTTCTCTCCACCTCCTCCCGCCGGCGGCGCAGGGGAACAGGGGACGGGGGCTGGGCTCCGCCCGCCATACCTGCTCTCTGCCGCTCCCTTCTCCTCGGGGGGAGGAGGAGGACTCCTCGCTCGGCCGTGGGGTCCCTCCCGCGGGAGGCAGTCCTTCACAAGCTTCTCCAGCGCGGGTCCTTCCCGCAGGGCGCACTCCTTCAGTCACAGACCGCCTCGGCGCGGGCTTTACCACACGGTCCCGGCCATCTTGGGGGGCCCCCGCTGCCCTCCGTGGGCTGGGGGACACAGCCTGCCGCCTCACCGCGGGCTGGGGGGGCATCCCCTCCTCCTTCCCTGACCTCGGCACCTGCAGAGGGGTTCCTCTCACACCCCACTCCCCTCACTGGCTGCAGGTTCCCCTTCTCAAACCTGTTCCCCACAGGTGTTACCACTCTCACTGACGGGCTCGGCCCGGGCCAGCGGCGGGTCCCACCTGGAGCCGGGGAAGCTTCTAGAAGCTCCTCACAGGAGCCACACCTGCGGCCCCTACCCCGCTACCAAAAAAACCCCGCCACACAAACCCGAAACACCCTCCCTCCTCGCAGTCTTCAGGACGGTGGTACTGAAGGCAGCTCTCTGAGAGCTCCCGTTCCCACCAGGTGTTCCCAAGCCAGCTAGATATGAGCAAGCAGCACTCGTACCCGTCATGAGACCAGACCCCGCTCCCTCGAGAGTAAAACAATCTCTGCAGCACCAGAATCCATTAGAAAACCTAAGGACATGAGCTCATTTAGTAACGATTTATTAGAGACGATAATGAAACATTTCACTTTGCCCTCTAAACCTTAACAACATTTTTTTTGTCTTCTTTTTTCTTAAGGCTAAAGGGAGATGCTGCACGAAGCACAGAAGTGACGTGCTGGGGACCTAAGTGAGACAAGGGCCCCCTTCTGCCGGGCAGAAAAACTGAATGCTGGTGTTCAAAACAGTTACAGCCTAACCAGACATGATGGGCAAAGGCCAAAGCAGAAATGGTGGCACAGGGAAGGGAAAAGACCAACCCAAACGCCACACATCGGACCAATGACAAGAACCAGCCCCATCTCCCGAGATCCCGCAGGGTGCTCTTTCAGTGGCGCATGAGTAACTACCACTCACCTCAGCGTCTCTTTACCTGCCTGGAAATTCTGTTTGGGTAGAATGAAGCTGGCTTTGGTTGGTGTGGGTTTCTCTGGTGGGTTTTTGGTTGGTTTTTTTTTTTTGGCGGAGAGGTAGCTTTTAGCATTTTCCTGGGGTTTTCCAGTGCTCAGCAGTTTGGTTAGAAACAATGCATGAGCAGCAAGCCCAGACCTTCAGGGAAATTTCTAGGTCACATGCAAGACTAATGTTTCCAGGAAAAATCAGACGAGTTTTTTTTTTACCTATGTGAACTCATGTGAATCAAGAAAACATTCAAGAATATTCATGTAAAAAGCTATATGGAAACAAAATATTCAATATGAGTAAGTTTACAGAAGCAGAATGCATCCAATGGAGACTGTCTTGAGTTTAGGACAGCAGAGAGGAATTGCTGAGTACATTATGCCTGTGCAGGGCCCAGGTATGCATAGCAAAGTCAAATAAAAAGTCTACAAGCTCAGATAACCGCCCTATGGGTGTCCATTTGGAGAAGCACTTGAAGAAAAACTAGCTATCCATTTCTACTACTGAATATATTGAGACGTTGGCTCTTAAATTCAGTTTGCTTTCTAACAGTTGCATCTATCATGATGCCCTAAGGAAATATAAAACTATCTTTTAGTTGCACTGATCTCACACAGAGGAATCCTGGAAAGCAGCCTCAGGCAGTGACAAAAAATTTATCCTTCACAATAACCTGATCAGTAAGACATATCCAAGGAATGAGAGCAAACTAATTCTTACAAATTCCCCTTTTTTACAACCCTTGCATAATAGTGCTAGTTTCAAAATATGTTAGACACAGTAATGCCTGTCCTTCCACAAAATATCTGAAACTTTTAGGTGTGTTGTAAAATGAGCAAGTAAAGCAGTCAAAAATGTTACAAAACATCCACAATTCCAGTTGTTGCACAAAAAATTCAGTTCTAACAATGTGGTGGTAACATTGCATATCTCTGTGTATTCTCAAATAGAAGGAAATTTTCATTTGTAAAGTTAGATTCCCATCCTCTTTTCAAGGCAATTAACATTACAGAAGTGAAAATGCAATAGTCTCTGTTATTCATGCAGCAGGGCTGGTTAAAAGCTCCGTTTATTTTACCCCTTGCATAGTGTTCAATTCAGCTGTATATTTTTCTATAAACTGTATTTCAATTTCTAAGTTTAAAGATTAAGTCCCTGGATCCCTGTTTTCTCCTTTGAAGTCTGTATTTGAAATTCAACCTTAAAAAAGTTCACACTTTCTGAAAGTGTGATCACATCTATTAATTCTATTGCTGAGTCTTGCCATTCTTTGGCGCCATGGTTCGTTACAATTTGAGGGTCATGTTCTGCTCATATTTACACTGTGGTATGCCTGGAACAACTTGGAGCTCTACAATAAGTATGATGTAGATGACAAAGGAAGTTTTCTATTACAATTGCTTTTAGAATAAATCTGTAGAGGGAATAAGGACTAAAACATGATGCTGAATTGGAGATCAATTTCATTGCTTTGGGCTGAAACCAGAGAAGTCTAACCAAATGTATAGCGCACCCACGTGCTGAGCTGCATTAAGCCCTGTTTGTTATTTGATTAGAGCTCCAGAGCCAGATTCTGATCTCTGCCCCAGCCAGTGCCAGTCCTGCCTCTGTAGAGACACACACCTCCCCACCATCTGGGCCGGGGAAAAGGAGGGGAACACCTCCCATCCTGCCCAAAACCACACAGGAAGGTTCCAGTTTGAAATTACTTATCTTCACCAGACAACTACATAGATCAACCCCTCTCCTTGTCCTTTTCCAGTGTAGCCAAACTTTTTGTGTCCCTGCTTAACTTGTTAAAGTTGCCTCAGCACTGGTTTTTTCCCTCTGGCAGTGCCAGTGCCTCATTTTTTTCTTAAAACTGTGGTGCATATTTCTGCTTTCACAGAGCTCAACTGTAGATCATTTTAGCCTTAGACTGAACACAATAGGCTTACATGATGAAGTTGCTTTCAGGCGCCCAAGGATGCAGTCTCTTTGTAGAAGATAAGGCACTCACCCAGCAAAACCCATGTTTCCAGCAAAAGAGAGTGTTATGACTAACATTTCCTCTGCCGTGGGCTAGCTAGAGCCCTCTGTCTCAGTCAGTATCTATTTGACTCCTCTCTAGGTCCATCTGGGACACTGCTGCCTCAGGATGTTCACTATATACAAACGTACTGCACAAATACATGATGCAAGAGTGGCAAGGTGTAATAGGCTTGTGGACTGCCCTTGGAAGATTGCAGAGGGGATGAGTGTGGCCTTTGCAGGGAGTTTTCCTTTATCGCTCCTCTTTCTAACACTCAATCGATCACAGTTTGGCCCTTCTAAGGTCAACGTCTCATACTCTTGTGCTCAGGCATATTGCAGTTTCATTACGGTCTAACAAACATGGTCTTCTGATCCCAAACATCAGCTGAACTACAGAAAAAGTTTTGCTTTAAAAAAAGTAGTACCTTTTCTGAATGTACCCAGAAAGAGGTTTCACTTCCAGAACTGCTGGACTTAAGGCAAAATTTTTATTTCTGTGAAGAAGCAGCTTCTCTTCAGTCACCTCCAAGCAGTTGTACGGTAAGGAGCCAGGAGAGCAAGAGGAGCACAGAAACATGTGAGAAGATAAGAATAGTTCCAATACACATAGAAGGTGATGACCATCTATAACAAACATAAGTGAATCCCCCTGGACACCTATTGCAGGGCATCCATAAATGAAAAACCTAAGATGGCTTTCTGCAATTACAGCTACTTACATTTTGTCACTATGAACTGCAAACATGATCCAGCTATGGAGCCCAATTTTCAGATAGATAGAACCCAATGTGTGCAAACAAACTGCAATAAAAAAAAAAAAAAAAAAATTCTTTCCACAATTTAATTTTCAAAGCACTTTCCTGAAAAGATGAGTATCTCAGTGTGGAAATAGTATGTCACAACACTTTCATAAATTAAATTTACTATTCAAGAAAAACTAATCTTTCAATAACGAAATTGGCAAATCAAAGGTCCTTATAAACATATTTACATTGGAACCGCTTGTCAGTGATTAATTTCTTTTTAGGAGCCATAATTCCTTCCCAAATGAAATATTGCCTCTATTATAAAAAAGTGCATATAGGCCATGGAGTTTATGTAGTATCATAGACATTCATCCGAGTATGTTTGCATATATGAACTTCAACTTCCTCTCCATAGTTCAACCAAATTCCACGCTGTCACTGACAAACCCTGTAACCTTTTATAATTTTCACCTGCTATTTAAAGTCTCTGCGTATTACATGGTTGACCTTGTCCTCATGTCACTTTTCTCTCAGTGACTGAAGAGAGTCATATTTTCTCTCAATGACACTTCTCTTCTCCATAATGCCATTTTCAGTAGATAAAACACTGGCTAAGTGTAAGAGAGTCCCTAGAAAGTAGAAGCAATGGCACCTCTCCAAAGACTCGACCTCACATCATTTAATGCAGTTCTGGGTACAAGTCTATTGCTCCGCATCAATCCCAAGAGCAGAATAGTAGCAATAGTAACAATGACATTTTGAAATACTTTACAGAGCCTTAAAAAGGCAGATACACTACTGAACTGTTTTGACTGATCTCTGGTATTGGCCCACTTCCCTCCTTGCATTTCCGTGGCTTAAGTATCCAGAAATAAACTGTAAAAGGAAAGAAAAAGGATAGGATTGCTGATTTTGTTTTCTACATGCCCAAAATCTTAACCCTGAAGAAACCGACTCTCTTTCCATCCTCTTCTACTCAGCTAACTCCATGTCATGAACACTAGAGTTTGGAAGGCTGTCCCTTAGCATCGAAAGTGATTTCACACAAGTAAAATGGAAACTTACAGTTTGGGCATTCATTTTTGATCATCACTTTTACTGGATCCTACAGCTTTCTCCCAGAGATATTGATACACATTAGAAATATTTCCTCTGTATTCTTTGTTATTTTATTAATATTAATATGGAAGATAATTTAAAAAGAGCTATGTAATGGAGTTTCTTTTAAGTGATTAGTAAAAGACATGCTGAAGAGGGAGGCAATAGCAGACACTCCTCGAATATTTCTGCAGTGAAATGAAGCAATTGGGATGATTTTTTTTTTTAATCATGGCGGTTTTTTGGAACATGATAGGGAAGTTATGACTAAAGGTAAATACGATCTTTTGAAGGATTCTCAGGAAAGACTAAAACATGCTTGGCTAATATCATATTTCCATCTCAAATGATGGAAATCTGTCTTTTCTTTGGAAAAATGCCCTATTCCTCGCATAATGGAAGCACTCGGCATAGGCAAAAGGGTATGATACTACAAGTGAGAAGAAAAAAAGTCATCTATAGAAATTGTTACAGATGACTTACAGATCACATGTAAGTCAGCATTAACACAACATTTACATCCTTATAAACCTCTTTATGAGCTTTAACCTCATGAACTCATCATAATCAAGAAGTCTGCAGCCTATGGTGACAGACCATCTCTGCTATGCAATACTGTGACCTGTATTTTTTCATCAAGCAAGAGGCACCTATCCCTATCCCGCCTGTCCCCCACTGATGACTCAGCAAAAAATAATCTGGAGGGAATGCAACCTCACTTCCAAGATAGCTGATTAACTCTTTCAGAGATACACTTTAGTTACAATTCTGAAGTACACATATTCTTGTATAAACTCTTGACCACCTTCTTAGGGCACAGTAAGCATGAACCCTAAAACATTACAGTAAACCCACTGCAGTAATCCACAGAGGTTTACATTGCCTGAATCCCACTCCAGAAGTTGCGTAGACTCATTAACTCAAGGATCTACTCTGATCTTAAGTCCAAAAATCGTTGTCTGCTTTCAGAAAACGCTAGGCCAGTTTGCACAACATCGTTGGTAGAGCAGGAAGAGTAATTCTGAAAAATGAAGATGTAAGTTACAGTTCTGTTACTTCTAGGAATAACCTATTCTGGTCAATTTATTGTCAATTTTTTGAGATTTAAGACTGAAAATCTTTTCTTTCTTAATGTTTTCAGAGAAACTAGGTCCCCTATTTTTAGACAATATCACAATATTTTCTAATTAAACGTAGATGTGAGGGCACATATACACATTCCTACAAAAAGGAATACAGAAAAATCTTTATATTTTTTATTTTCCTTCTCTGAAACCCCTTCAGTATTTGACTGTCCACATTAATGTTTAACTGTTCACACTGATGGTTTTTTTGCAAGGAAAAAAAAACAACAAAAAAAAAAATCAGTTTTTTCACTGTTTCACTTTTGTGACAGCTTCTGCAACATGCTTTGTTTTTACTAGGCCCAAGTAAAAACAGGTTCAACAAACTCTCTCCCACAAAACAGTCGTGTTGGTATCAAAAATGTCAGGTTACATCCACTACACAGTAACCTTAGAAAACTCTAAAAAAAAAATAGATTTCTCTGCTAAGGAACTAATTCTACTCTCTGTCCCTTCTGACTACCTAAATCAAGGAAACTTGTGTCAAAAGCAACCTTTGTAGGAAGAACTTGAAAACTGAACTGGAAAATATTCAAAGAGGAATAAGAAAGGCCCTCAAAACACTATGGAAAACAAGCAGGAACATTGCAAGGAATAGGAAAGAAGCCAAGCAAACCGATCAGAAAAAAAATCTACACGGAAGAGCAGCCTGAAAAATATTAAATAAGAGGAGAATGTCATATTTCAGCAAGAGCAAAAATCAATTTTATATTCCTCTGATATACCAGCATTTAGAAAAAAATGTCATAGCTTTAAAAGTTGGAGCAGACATTTTTATTAAGAAGAGGTAGAAAGGGAGGTAATTGAATAGAAAGCCCAAAAAGTGAGAAATCTTTGACAAGCCTGAGACTTCAAAGTGAAAACTACTGGAAACAGGCAGACAGAACTGTAAGATACCCAGGCTTTGAATATAACACCTGCACAACTTTATTCACAAATACAGAGCAGAGCTAGGGAAGAGATGCATCTACAGTAGGACAGCAATTTCAAAAGCTTTCTGCACCCAGTGGTACTTAGTGGATTTCTCTCCTTGCTCTACATCTGAGTAGTGAGAAAAAGCTCTCGTGATATCACTGAATTCACAGCAAAGTTAGTAAACCTCATTAAAGACAACCACTTTCCATGGGATTTATCAATATTTATGGCAATTCACGGCCATGAGTTGGCCAGGGTCCACTTTTAAACAAGGAAAGAGGAAATAAAAAATTGTTTTTATCTGAGGACACAAAGAATCTGAAAAAGCTGGCGTATTCAGTATTAGTTTTCCATTGAACTGGCAAGAGAACAAGCTACAGTTCTCCATCTGGGAGAGGACTTCCATTTACTGGATAAAAAAGAAAGTAATTTTGCAAAGCTGTGGATTTCTCTGTTGAATGCTTCTGGTTCACAGGAGAAGAGAAATGATTTGTAAAGTTAAAAAGGCACAAACCGCTTCTTTGTTTTATAAGAAAATAAGCAGATTAGCAAATTAGTTGTTAAAAACAAATCAGAAGGCCTTTATATACATCATTGCTCACTACTTTAACACATACTTCTCCTGCAAAAGGTAGAGCTGCAGTTGAACTTCCTTAGTGCTACCAGTTTGCTGGGTTTGACATTAATCAGTTAAGGAATAGGTTTCCTTTATCCTAGTTGGCAGGAGTTTAAATGACATCAACCCTCATCAGTAAAAACATAATTGGGGAATGGATCAGGAACCTATTAAAAAAATCAGTTACAAATAACTATTAATAGCCCTTCACTAACTTCAGCCTATCACAAAACCAAAAACCAAACCAACCAACCAACCAAAAAAGAGGCAGCACAACAGTTTTGAGTAAAAACTAATCTGGATGAAACATATACTTTAAATTAGGCTTACAGACATACCTCAGTTTAGTCAACCAAAGTATTGTGCCCACAAGTACTTTACATATCATTATGACAATTATGTTTTGGGTTAAGTTCTTCTAAGAAGGTTTAACAGTTCAGATCATGGAAATCTTACCAGCATTCACTCTAAAACCAAAGTTCCAGAGCTTCAGTTTTCTTTTAGCATGCAAGGGAAGTTATTGGAGGGGAAAAATTGATAAAGAAATAGAACTTGTTTTCCAAACAAACAACAGTTTGTAATTTTTCTCATGCCAGTAACAGTGGTAGTAGGTTAGAAATTCTTGCACTGGTCACTGCAAGGTTCCTTTGTAGAAACAGAGGGATAAATAATTAATTTGGCTGGCAAGGACCTCTGGAAAGGATCTCCAGAAGTCCTCTCATCCGACCCCCACTCAAGTTGGCTCTAATTTAGAGCAGGATGCTCAGGACCTTGTCCAATCAAGGTTGAGTATCTCCAAGGATGGAGTTTTTACCCGAGGTGGGAGTTTCCACATCATCTCCGGGCAATCTTTTCCAGCTTTTGACCATACTCATGGTATAAAAATATAATTCCTACTACTTAATTGAAGTTTCCCAAATTACAACTTGTGTCCATTGCCTCCTGTCCTACTACAATGCACCTGAGAAGTGTCTGGCTCCATCTTCTCTACACTAAGCAGTTAGAAAGCAGTAAGATTCCCCTTTCATCTTCCTTCCTCAAGACTCAACAAATTCAGTTCCCTCAGCCTCTCTTCAAGTGTCCTGTGCTAAAGTCCCCTGATCATATGTTGGCCTTCTGCCAGGCTTGCTCCAGGTTGCCACTGTTTTCCTTGTACTGTTTTCTTTATGCTTTTCATTACTCTCATTAAAAATAAAAGAGCTCCTTGCACCAAATACCACAGGAGTATTTCAACAATAAATTACAAAGAACTCTGGCTTTATTAATAACCAAATAGCTTGGCATGATAAATGAATCACTAAGGGAAGAAGAGAGGGAAAGAAAATCCTCCGTTAGTGGACTCCTAATTTCAGTTTTAGTTCTATTATTATCTGAGGCTGTAACAGAGCTGTGACATTTATATTGGCTGAGAACTTAACCCCAAGACAGATCTAATGTGAGTCAGAAGACTACTTTTCAAAGCCAGAAAAGAATCTGGTAGCCAAGCAACCAGTTCATTTTACACCACAGAAGAGATGTGTGGCCTTTTGCAGGATGCTTCCATCATAGCCCTGTTACATCTGCTTAAGTTCCTACTGAATACCGCATATTTTTTCTAGAAACTAAACCAGCACAGCAAATTGAAAAATACAGTTTTTCTTGCATCTTGTTACAGAGATTCCAGTCTGAATTGAAGCTCAAATACTGCTTGAACAGAAATTGTAAATGAACCTAACAAAAAACACAAACTATTTTTGCATTAAAGTTGCTGCTCAAAGATTTTAGTGAAACAAATATGATTTGATGAAGTTATTTTAAAATAGTCAATCGGTAACAAAAAAGGAAAATGAAATTTTGACAAAGTAAAAATGAAATTATATAGGTCATAACTTTTTCCTTTAGAAAAAAAATACAGCCATTCAGTGCTGTCAGGCACGTTACTGCCACTTCTAGCCGCACAAAATATTCTGAGTTTCTCCCTGTAAGGTGCTTAAGGCAGCCCTGTCAAGTTGTAGGTTCAGGAAACAGAATAACAGCAGCGTAACAAATACAAACCACTAGTACAATTATCTGGGTTGGGATGACAGTAAGTCCAGTAAATTAGTCTGGAAATTAACTATCTGAAATTAATATCTGGGCACAGAAAGACTTACGTAGCCATGGTTATCAGGCAGGCCAGCAGGAAGCAGGGCAGGACTGCTTCTCCGGACCAGAGACTCAGACCAGCCAGTGGGCTCAGGGAATCCCAGGTTCCCCGGGCAGACCGTCCTCTCTTATGGTTGAGTCACAGAAGCGCGATCTGGGCTTATTAACCAGTCATCCCATCCACCTCTGCTCCCACGCTGTGCCGCTTCTCTCCTTTGTGTGCACAGTGCTTGGACACTACCTTAAGCAGTAGCCATCACCATATGGGGCTATAGCTGTACAAAGCGTGTGCTCACCAGATGGAGCTATAGATGTATAAGGTGTGGGGTCGCAATGTGGAGCCTTCCTACCCTCGAGCAGATCAACCCTCCCAACTTGGTGTTGTCGGCAAACTTACTGAGGGTGCACTCGATCCCCTCATCCAGATCATTAATAAAGATATTAAACAGAACTGGCCCCAGTACTGAGCCCAGGGGAACACCACTTGTGACTGGCCGCCAACTGCATTTAACTCCATTCACCACAACTCTCCGGGCTCATCCAGCCGGCCAGTTTTTTACCCAGGGAAGAGTACACCCGTCTAAGCCATGAGCCGCCAGCTTCCCAAGGAGTATGCTGTGAGAGACAGTGTCAAAGGCCTTGCTGAAGTCAAGGTAGACAACATCCACAGCCTTCCCCTCATCCACTAGGCGGGTCACCTGGGCACAGGAGGAGATCAGGTTGGTCAAGCAGGACCTGCCTTTTAGTGTATGTGAAACGATCGGCTTCATGTTTTGAGGAGCCTGTTCCTATTTGCACATGAAATGATGAAAGAATGCTTATGTCCTCCAGCTGGAGAAGGATTCTCATTCCTTTGGACCTTGAATTACCCACGTGAGGATTATGAACTAGGCTGCTCAGGGTTTTTTTGACCAGTGTGTTTCTGAGCAAGCACAGAGGCACAGCTATAAACACCTAGCAGACCTACAAATTAATACATCTACCACTTAAGTATCTCCAGCACTAACCAGCATAGAAGGCTTCAGGCCACCACAGAAGACAGATGCCTTGATATGTGATTTTCAGAGTATTTAAAATGTGTTCGGTTTATATGACAGATGTTCAAATTATTTAAAGGAGATCTTTAAGTGTCAAAATAGTCTTGAATTCTAGATTTAAATGCATATATCTTTCAAAAAAGAATACCTAGGTTCTTAATTCATAGGAATATAGGGCAAAGAACTAGAAAGAATCTCTAACATCTAGTCCACAGCTATTACAACAGTTACTGGGAGTGGTGGAATAGTACAGAGAATGGACCACAAAGTGGCAAGATTCACTCATTTTCCCTGAATATCACCTTCTATCAGTGACAAAATAGCAGGCATGGTGGACCGCTGCTGACAAATCTTTCTAAATGTGAAGTGACGCATTTTATTTTCTTGTTCCTAGCTCTTCTCGAAAGCTATCTAAAAAGTCCCATCAACATTTTTGTGACATTTAAGTAATTCTTTACCCTAGGTACTATCCGCTTTTCATTATTTGGAAACCACATTTTGGTACCTACATTTCAGCAATTGAAAGCCAACATTTTCCTTTCGTAACAGAGGCTCACTATTCCTCAGATCATCCCAAAAGTCTTTTCCAGCTCCAGCTGAGCAACATGTGACAGAAACACACCCAAAATTCCTAATGGAGTCTCACCAGTTTGTTTACTACAGCCTACTACACTAGAAACTCCTCACCTGATTCATACTAAAACTACACTTATCTTTTTCTTTACCATATCATTTTGGTTCCTTATTCATTCTGTCATCACCCCATACTTTTTAAGTCTTTCTCCTCCCGCAGTTATTTCTGTCCTTAAAGACTAATAACAGGAACAACACAACCTTGGGACTTTGCTCTAGTGAATATCATTATATTTCTATTACTGTCTCCTCTAGGTGACCCTATTCTCCTATATGATATTCTGATCCTCCTTTCTACTGAGGAGCACTCAGAGCTTTGTGTTATAAATAATGCTCTCTTACTTTGTGCTCCAAGGTCCTTAATGAAATTAAATATTAAATTAAAACTCTCTTCAGATTCATCTCTTCCTTTTCAAATAATTGCCAAGATGCTTTTGAAGATTTCATCCAAGGATGTAAACAAGTATTGCTTTGGCACACATTCATTTTAAGAAGAACTACAAAAGATTGTGGTATTTTAGAGTAGCACCATAAATGCTGTAGAAAAAAATTACATTACTGGAAAGGCACTTTTAAAAGATGCAATTAAATTCCTTATCCAGTCTAGCACTATCACAGGCACTTTTAAATACAGGAATGAGGGGCGTAGGGGCAGGTATGAGTCAAAATACCTTGGAATTTGATGAGCAGACCTTCACATACACGAAAGGCCAGAGCAATGCTGAGGTGTCACCCATATATTCCCATGAGGAAAGGAAAATTATTATGAATTCCTACCTTTGCAGGACTGGAAGGAACCACTAGGCTTTTTTCTGCCAGAGGTCTCATGTTAGGAGACATAGAAACTTATTCAATCCCCAAATATTTCCCTCTGCATAAGCACTAACTTGAAGGGAGTTTGTCTATGACATCAAATTCACCTCTAATGTCACTCCTAGAGATGCTGAAATATGAGAGCAATCACTCCCCAGTCGCTTCACTACCACAACACACTGACCCCGGTAATAGAGCACAAGGGATTTCCAGCTTCCCTGATTAGGACGTGCAGAGCATTGCACCCCTTCCATTCTGTCAGCACTGTGTCCTCCCACATCCTTGCATACCTCACAGCCACATAAATATTGTACTAACAAGCAATATAATCACTTGCGTGTCGCTGGGATGTAGGGACTGCTTGCATGCCCTAAGCATACCTCTTCCTCATGCCATACAACAGGAAATTTTGTCAACTGAAATCAAAAGCAAGAAAAGAAACAAGAACGAACCCTGCACCAGCTTTATAAACAAAGAGAATATTCTCTCTTCTATTAATGCTAGCAAGAGAACCAGCCGCCCACTTCCACGCAGTCTCCAGGGCCGTGTGAGCTCCCTCCAGGGAGGCCAGTCACGGGCAGACAGAGGGGTCAGGCAGGGAGTGCCAGGGGCCAGCTGAAATATTGCCCCCACCTCACCTTCGACGCTGACATGGTTTAGACATTCTCTTTAATGCAAAAATCTCAGTTCTTCACTTCCTGAGGATGACTTACTTATCCCCCATTACCAGTGAACGAAAGGGAACAAAAAAAGCCAACCCTTACCCCCCCCCCCCCCCCAAAAAAAAAGGGACAGGGCAATTAGATGGTTGCTTGGACACACCAATTAGGGCATGAAATCCAGACTTTCTCTCAAGATGGCAAACAGACATGGTTCTTTCTCCACAGAGAGATCACGGTATTTCTGACCAACTTTAATCTTTAGTCATCATTCCATTCCATGTGCTCTGCAGAACAGCTTGTTAAAAGAAAAGTTAAAAATAACTGAACTCTGCATTATGTCCTTATCATCTATTAATACCGACTCTCTCATGAAAACGTTTCTTCCCATTGCAATCAGACTAAAAGAGAGATTGACGTGTCTTGCATTCCATTTAGTGTGCATAATCAGTATAGTATTAAATTGATAAATCATTCTATTAGGCACAGAAAAATTCTACCGTAGATTTTTGAAATATAAATACCTAGCATGAGGAAGAACAGTTTTTGAGGAGTTTCAAGCCATACAAATAGTGTTTGTATGCCTGCAAAATTTAATAAAAAATATGTTCGCAGGTGAAAACAACTGCTGGATCATCCTCCGTCTCCCACAACACAACGGACAGAAAAATGGACGTATGATTCAGGAACAGTGTTTTTCCATCTCTCCCTCTTTTTTCCTCATCTTGAAAAAACCATATGAAGGGACTATAATACTGATGACCATAGAAATCCACAGTTGTAATTATGCAAGGACCAGAGATCGAGTAAATAACCAGTTGTTTAAACAGAAATAAAGGTGAGTACAAGAGGCATAGCAAAAACAAGGTAAGTGGAAAAGGGAGCTGGTAAGAGGATGGCAACACTGAAGACAAATATGCCTGACACTCAGTGGCTGCCTACCACCACAAAAAACAAGAGGTAAAAAAAGGATGAGGTAAGCAGGAGGTGGGGCAATTCATAGCTAGCTACAAGGATTTAATCACAGATGTAGAGCTTCAGAGGAAAATAAATAAATAAATAAAACACAAATTAAGAGGTGTATTTTAAATTCACAGTAAGAGAAAGACTACTTTGGAAAAGGAAGAATTCAGACATAGGTATTGTGCAAACAACAACCATTACAATTTTGAAAACATTCTTGTTTCTACTATCGTTTCAGAAGTGTCCATTAACTTTATATTTAGGCCACAAGATAAGACACAAATTATGGAGCAAAACAGGAGGTAGGAATGAAAGTGAATAATATTGCCCTGCCCTAAAAGATTAAAGTCATTCTGACAGAAATCACTGTTTCAATATATTATCTCTCATAGAGCAAGATTTAGAAAACTACCAGGAAGACATTTTGCAGCTGTCATCACTGACAAGTCAGAAAGAAATAAAACAGAAAAAAATACCACCCACTTTCACACAAACACATTTCAACTGAGTAAATTAAACTGCATTACACGTGATGGGAGGGTGTCCTCCAGCCTCCATTCTATTTATGCATTTCAAGATAAAAATAACAGGTTTGCACTATCATTAATCTGAGAAGAAATCAGGCATAGCAACAGATTAGACATCTAAATTATACTGAAACCAATTACAGATATGTGGTAGTGTAAGTCTGCAACATTAAGAGCGCAGATAACATCTATTCATATCAAAAGAAAACAGAGGACAAATTTTTAAGGGCGCTTTTTTTTTTAAGAAGAGAGAAATTTTAATTTTCTTCTCCAAACTCCTATGCCATAAGAGGATAAGAGATCACGATGGTAACGACTGAAATAAGAGTGCACTCTATTTCCAGGGAGTCTGATGCACGAGAGACACAAGGGTCAGACTCTCGCCTGCACCCTTCTCACATTCCTCGTGCCCTGCTATAAAGTGCTAACATCAAATCAATCAGGAAAAGCTTTTGGATGCCTAAATAAAGATATGGCAAACAGAGACAGGTCAAAGCAGCCACGTGTCAGTCTGAATCTAAATCTTCCTATGTTCACCATTTACGTTTTGAGTGCAGGTCTCCTTTAGCTTTACGTAAGATGCAAGTGTTCAGATCCACTGTTGGCTTCTGGTTCCTTGAGGGCATCCCTGAAGCTTACTGACAGTGCTACTGGTGGGATCTCTTTTGTACAAGAAGTTTTAAGTGGAACAAAATAAAGCTGCTGAATCAATTGCACTTCATCAGTGAGTCAGTACAAATTCTCTTGTGATTCCAGCTGGTCATTAAATGAAGGATCAACCAAACATCTACAAAAATCACCGGCACCAACAAGGAGCCGCAGCAACTTCACCTCTTTGGAATTGTCCCAGAGAAGATAACTTATGGTCAAGTAGCTAGATTATGAAACCAGGCATCTGGAGACATATAGCCTCTATTTCTGGGTCTTGCACTGACTCACATCCTGACAGCGGGTGGGTCACATAGCCTCAGTCTGTCCTGAGAATAGAGGAAGACTTATTTCCCCAGACTCCTACCGTTCGCTGAAAATGAATGGGCACCACAAATAAAATTTTTGAAGTGCAAGAGTCTAGACGTTTCTGACAGTCAATTAGTCCAAAAGAGCATTGCTAGAGTAGGTATCTGTCCTAGTTTCAGCTGGAATAGAGTTAACTGTCTTCCTAGTAGCTGGTACGGTGCTATGTTTTGAGTTCAGTATGAGAAGAATGTTGATAACACTGATGTTTTCAGTTGCTGCTAGTAGTGTTTAGACTAATGTCAAGGATTTTTCAGCTTCTCATGCCCAGCCAGCGAGAAAGCTGGAGGGGCACAAGAAGTTGGCACAGGACACAGCCAGGGCACCTGACCCAAACTGGCCAACAGGGTATTCCATACCATGTGACGTCCCATCCAGTATAGGAACTGGGAAGTGGGGGCGGGGAATCGCCGCTCGGGGACTAGCTGGGTGCCGGTCGGTGGGTGGTGAGCAATTACACTGTGCATCATTTGTACATTCCAATCCTTTCGTTATTGCTGTTGTCATTTTATTAGTGTTATCATTATCATTATTCGTTTCTTCTTTTCTGTTCTATTAAACTGTTCTTATCTCAACCCGTGGATTTGCTTCTTTTCCCGATTTTCTCCCCCATCCCACTGGGTGGGGGGGGAGTGAGTGAGCGGCTGCGTGGTGCTTAGTTGCTGGCTGGGGTTAAACCACGACAGTATCCCACTTATAATCACGTCACTAGAAACATTATTGGAAAGAGAGACTGGAGGTGAAATTAAATAGCATTTCTCAGTTAAAATAAATGTATAAAACTGCCTAAACAGAATTTACATTATCAAGTTTAGTAAAAATTCAATTTTTTTTCCTCTCCCTAATAATATTTGCTTTCCAAACTCCTCTCTCCCCTTTTTCATTCTTGCTGTTGGAAAACAGCTTTAGGTTTTAGAGGTAGGGTCATTGCCTCATTGCAGTTACTTAAAAGAACTTCCTACCAGATCAACCTGAGGGGCTTTTTTTAAAAATAAACTAACATATGTGCGGTTGCCTGTTGCTCACAGGCTTTTGTTCGTGTACTCAAACCTCAGGTCTTCTGGGGACAAAATCTGTCACTGTGTGCATTTCAAGTGTGCAGATAGCGATAAACACAAAATATGACTCACCAATTAAGTAGAGCAGACATTATTCCCTTGAAAAGCATTGTTAGGCCAAACAGATGTGAGGAATTACTGGATGATCTTAACCATTTTGGATTATTTTTTTTTAAGTAAGGAAACAAGACATAACTGATTTCTTACATTCCACATTAGGTTAAAAATAAAACTATTAAGCTAGAAAACAGAATTCAGGGAACTGAAAAAAAAAAAAGTCAAAGGAAATGCTGCTGCCTTTAAACTCACTGCTCTTTTACAGGAATGAATTTTATTCTGGTTTTGATTTTTTGTGTGTGTGTGATGTCATAACAGTACTCAAGTTACATGATTTGCAGAGCACAGACTTCCTGATTGGTGTCTGGAAATGAGGACTTATACTGAGGTCAGTCAAATATCTGATCTCCAAAGACACTCAGATTTCAGAAGTCTAAGTTCAGATTCAGCTCCTACAAGGACTGAATTGATAGATCTCTTTGGCAGTACCTCCAATTCTGTTTCATGAGCCAATGTAAGAAATGAGATAGCTTTGATTATGTGCAAGAGGAAAGGAGTTGGATAAAGACACTTAAAGGAACTAGCCAGATAGAAATGGTCTGGCATAGTTAGCTAAAAATAAACCTAGTATTAATAAAAATGAAAATAATCAGAAGATCCACACACATATTTTTAATATTTATTAAAATCCTCTGGCAACACTAACTCTCTTCTTTAATTTTAGTAATAGCCTGTCTTGACTGAAAGATGAAAGCACTTCTCTAATAGACTGAAATGTTTCCCAGTTCTGTTCCAATTCAGAGAGCATCTATCTAACCTCTGCTGAACTCCCATCTCTGCCTCGCTGACTGGAGATCAACAGTGAAGCCCTGGTGTTCTGTGCTAAACCTTGAAGTTCAAAGATTTTCTGTGCTTTGCTGCTGTTTCCATAAAAACAAGAGAGGCTGATGTTTTCTCTCTTGGTGTCTACTCTGATAGGTGTGATCTCACCACTCATTCAAGGGGAGCAGAAAGGTAGTGAAGAGAAGCAAGCATGTCTGAGGCTCAGCTTCCATGATCTTTAATTTTTGCTCTCAAAATCCAAATTTGTCTTTTTCCCTGAACTGACAAAGACTGAAATACTCTCTGTGGGCTGTGATGTAAGGTTGTCTCCAAAGACAAGCATTAGCCCAGCAAAAATACACTCACTCCCTTTGACAAGGTCTCCCATGAAAAGCCTGTTGGCATGCTCCTTGGCTCTAGTGATACAGGATCTTTTTCAACACTAAGGGAAGAATAGCAATAAATTCTTTTTCAGTTAAATCTTAACTAGCACACTTAAAAGATGGCTGCTGGAGAGCAACATAACTCATTTGTAGTGAGCACTGTCCTGTACTACTTGCCCTTCTAGTGGGTCAGTCTCCAGAGTCTCTCTAGTCTGGAGAAATCACCTGCACAGTAGGCAACTTCAAAAGATCTCTGTGAAGAGCAGGAACAGGGATGCATCTCTGAGCATCGCTGAACCAAGTCATTGAGCCTTGTAGCTTTGTCATCATTTGCAGAATGGAAAATTGAGCTTTAAACCTACCTCTGATACTTCATAATCACCACCTGCATTTTCAGACAGCTACGCACCTTCTTTTAGTATCCTGACTCTTACATTGCTCCTATGTTGTTTGTGTGTGTTTGTTTTGTTTTAAATGTTCCTCTCTAGATGGGAACATTTTTGATGTCAGACTCTTCAACCTACCAAGTCTTTTCATCTTGAAAATCAATAGCACTTTGTTAAGTGTTACTTAATGACATCTTTGGACAGAGATCCCAGTTCTCTATAAGAAAGTTTCATTACATATTGTTGGGAACCTGGGACCATTTCCACTGGAGCTAAGAAGTCATGACAGTCAAACAACACGCTAGACCGAGTTGTGTTGGCTGTAAATTTAACTCCTGCCGACAAAGCGGAAGTAAAGGGAATGAAAGGATTATCATGATTTCTGCTATGAAACTCTGGAACTGCTAAGTAAAAGGTCTGCTTAAACTTACTACTTTCTCCTCTTGCCTTTCATTTTTTCCCATCCTACACCCTCTGTCATCATCTTACCGAAGTTCTGTTTTAAACTTGATTTTAAAAGGGCCTTCAGGAAAGTTCTGCAAAAGTGAGATTTAGTTAAAAGGCTGGATATATCTGTCTTTAGAAGCAGTGTTTTCAGAGAGGTCCAGCCAGTCTGGTTGGCGGGCTGGATGACCACAACTCCACCTCCGTGTCAGTAACAACAGAAAAGCCCACATGAGAGCAGCGAGCTTCTGCCCCGCCCAGGGACCCTGTTATCGTCTACAGCACCACGATCACCAGCCCCTTCTGTGGAGCCTACAACAGAAAGCCAAAACTAAAGAAAGCAAAAGCCCCTATAGCAGCAGTCCTTCGGACGGGTGAAGTATTTCCCTACCAGCCTGATGGCAGAGCCCTGCTTTGCCACGCTGTCAGCCAGCCCAGGGACGCGAGAGCAAGGTCTGCTCCAGGGGTGAAGAGTACCGAGAGGCAGCAGTTAGAGTTGTAACCAAGACTTCATGCTGACGTGGGACCAAGCAAGCTGCAGAGTCCGGGTTAGACCTATCCCACATGTTATGGAGGCCAAGGCCGTTCCTTGAAATAAGTGAGAGTTTCGAGGCATCCGCTCCGTAAGGTTACTGCGTCGCGCAGACCGCCCTGCACTGTTGATTAATGCTCCGTTCGGATGCGCTGGAAGGCTTCAGCTTCGTACCATGCCTCACCAAACACCTGAGAGGTGATTAAGCTGCACTGGCACACAGTCTGTTATGTCTTACTGATTAATTACAATGGCACACCTAAAACTTGATTGTTCCCACTCAATTGCTATTTCTTTCTTTCCATACATTGCTACTTCTGGGGGTGTGATATATAACAACTTGATTTCATAAAGAGCGTGCACTGTTTATCATGTGAACTTCATGAACTACATACATCAGCACTGCTCATAGGAGAAAACACAGCGGTGAAATGCTTTTTTAAACAACATCATCATTTCTTGCAGCTTCCCTACCTGACAGCTACTATTATTTTATAAGGGAGGTGGCTGGCAGATAGAAACTTACATATATATTATTTGTGACGGCAATAGGCTTCAGTCCTTTTCTCATTACTTTGTCATTCTCAGTTCACCTTGCCATTTCTCAAACAGCAGATTTTTCATCACACGACAAATCCATCCAAAGACACATAACTAGCACACCAGGGCAAGTCAATGCTCTGCCTGCGCAATTTCTCAGAGAAAAATTGTGGGTGAGATTGTGAAAAGCAAGTCATGATGACAGTGCCCCAACAGGTCCCTTTGAAAGTTAAATTAGAAGACAACGCCAAGCATTCACCCTTTGAAAATCCTATGCTGTTTAGGAGCCTACAAGGCCAGACTCTCTCAGCACAAGTACTCCTAGCGTAGTTTTGTAACACCAACAGCTTTTTGTTCCCCCTACCCCTTGTTGACAAAAACAAAAAGAAGAGCTAGGCTGCTTGCAAGTTAGAGGACAACTTTGGCCTGCTCTGTGAAATTTCTGACCAGCATTCTGCTGGCTTTATGACCAGCAATCTCTTTCTGTAACTTTAGACGCTATGTACATATTTCATTAGGTCTTGGACCTTACCAGGCATTTTGTAAATGTAATTTAAAAATCAATATGGGTTTTGGAATGATAACACAATTAACATTAAATTGCTGAGTTATCCCTGTCTATTTTATACAGGATTGATCATTATAATTTTTTATGCTTAAATTAGATAGAGCAAATTACTTTTTATTATAATGGGCAATCCATATGCTTCGTTCAACTTGCATCTCTAATAGCTGAATAATGCACCTGCTGTTTAGCTAAAACTAAAAACAAGTGTATTTTCTGCAATCCTTTCGTGTCTCAAGAAAAATTATTATTTCTCAAATACTTCAAGATGGGGATAGAACTCTGTTGATCATAGAGAAAAATATTTTCCTTCTCTATTTTCTTTAAAAAGGACCATTTTCTAGGGGAAAAAAAAAACTCTTAAAAATTAGCTTGACAACCTAAGATTGAAAAGAATTTATAATTTTAGTGTCATATTGAATTGCAGTTTCCTTAATAGCTTGAGCGGTAGAGGAGGAGATGCGTGTCGTGGTTTAACCCCAGCTGGCAACTAAGCACCACACAGCTGCTTGCTCACTTCCCCACAGTGGGATGGGGGAGAGAATTGAAAAAAAGTAAAACTCATGGGCTGAAATAAGAACAGTTTAACAGGACACAAAGGAAGAAAATAATAATAATAAAAAAACCCAACAACAACAATAAAATGACAATACTAATAAAAAGATTGGAATATACAAAACAAGTGATGCACAGTGCAGTTGCTCACCCCTGGCCAACCAATGCTCAGTCAGTTCCCAAGCAGCGATCCACCCCAGCTCCACTCCCCCCAGTTTATATACTGGGCATGACATCACACAGTATGGAATACCCCTTTGGCCAGTTTGGGTCAGCTGTCCTGGCTGTGTCCCCTCCGAACTCCTTGTGCCCCTCCAGCCTTCTTGCTGGCTGGGCATGAGGAGCTGAAAAATCCTTGACTTGGTATAAACACTACTTGGCAACAGCTGAAAACATCAGTGTGTTATCAACATTCTTCTCATACTGAACCCAAAACATAACACTATACCAGCTACTAGAAAGAAAATTAATTCTATCCCAGCCAAAACCAGGACAATGGGGAATAAAAGTTAGAGACAAACCTCTTCTTTTCTTTTCTTTTTTTTAATTTTTATAATTTTTCTTTGTATCTTCCTTCACTTGATGTTCCGTTTTCTAGGTGAAAATTGGAGAATTGACCTACTGAAAAGAACTGAGGTGTCTCAAATTAGGAGTTTCATTCAAAACTACATATTTTCCGTAAAAGGAATACCTGATGTTAATTTTGTTTCTGTTTTCTTAATAAAAAATGTATTGAAAGGGATTCTATTGAACCTTATGTTTGACAAAAGTCAAACATCTTCCTGGGGTACAGAATGAAAAGTTTCAACCAAATTTGCTAGTAATACAGTGAAAAGTCGGGGGTAAAGGAGCCAAAGGAAATATTTCTTTTTCGTACAGCAGACCTGGGCTTCACAGACATTGAGCCCAAAATGGAAATTTTCCATGCTGCAGCATGGGTAACTGCATTCGCATGAGTTCTTCCTCGCTCAGCTTAGGAACGACGGCAGCAGAGATGTCTCAGAATACCACCAGCCTTGCCCTGCGCAGAGCTCAGTGAAACCCCTCCTGCTGTATTTCCATGGCTATTCTCCTTCTGATAGCTACAGGAAATGCTGTTCTTGACTAGCCTTACCTGTACAGTTACACAAGCTCAAACTGAAAGCCTAGTTAAATCTTTTCCTATATGAGAGATAGCCCTTTTCCCCTCCATATTGGGAAGAGATCGAGTTGAAGACTTTTAAAAATATATCCACCAAGAATCCATTGAGAGCCTTTCTGCTCCAAGAGCGTACAGCACTGAATGCACATTGAGAGGCTAGGACAGATATACGGGACTTTCTACCTTTAACACCCTACCTGTCTTCAGTTTGCTGACCTGGGAGTATCAGCTACAGCCGACACATTCCCAGTCACCAAGCTGGGGAGGCTGGCTGGACGGGGAAGGAGAAGCTGGCAGAGTGAGTAATCACCCACCCAGGGCTGCAGCTCAGAGCATCCTGCAAGGGAGCAGTCCTCAAAGGCCCCGGGAGGGTCTGCGATCCCCACTGCAAGCGAGTGCTGCAGCTTAGCCGCGGGGCTTATTCTTGGTCAGGATTAGGTCCCAGGGTAATTCTAAGGATCAGGAAATGAGTAAAAGACTTGCAAAAAAAAAAAAGGGGCACATATTCTAACATTTATGAATTATTAGCTGAGCAATGCAACACCGCAAAGAACATAATACGTACAGTTCTGAAGTTACCTTTACTGTAGCTGTGTTGATAATAGTCTAGCAACCCTTATGATTTTCTTTTGTAAAAGAGATCCAAGGGCATTCCAAAGAACTGCTTATTTTGAATGGCAAACCCAAATTTTAGTGAGATTAAAATACAAAACTGACAATGCTGTATCCCTGGTTGTGAAATCCACGGAGAGCTGAAGTATCTGCCAATTGCATCTGTTACTAGTAAGACACTAAATAGTTTTTGGCTTAAATTCATTCGATTTTTTTTCAATACATTCATTTCTCTAAGGTCCCCAAACATCTCAGTTTCCACAATTACACTTTCCACTTGGAAATCTTGGTTTTGGTGAATTTAAGAGTTCCGATGAGGACATCAGATGTTGCTGTGCTGTTGCTGCCAGACAATAGTCTCCATCCAAGCAGGCTGCGAGATATCCAGAAATTCCAAGAAAATGGCTACTATAAATGTTTAAAAAAATTGTACATAGTATACATAAGAATCCAGCACTTATAGTCTAATTTGGTCCATGTACAGCTGGTCCATGGATAGTCTAGATGAATCAATCATTTTTAATGCACCCACACCCACAGGTAATCTCAGTATATTCACATAGCACAGATACATATGTTTGTATACGAGTAATCGTTCCCACTGCCCCACTTCATTTCACAGCCTACATCTCTGCTTTTGCCCTGCCTGGAAAACAAGTAAGAGAAATTGAGGCAAACCTAATAAAAATAAAAGAAAAAATAAAACTCCAAACAGGAAAATACTCACTTCCTGATTGCAACTCTATTTCCTTAAAACATTAAAACACTAAGAAGTAAATACATACATACTCTGTGTTGCTACCAATAACAGCAACAATGCCAGTTTATATCAAGTATCTATTGATATTCTCAAACATAAGCTGTTTTCATTCCATCTCACTTCATGCTCTTTCAAAGATTGAAGGTAAATAAAAATGAATACACAGGTGCTGACCATTTATTTCAGTTTTCAGGTAGATTTTCCTTCTCCAGGGGTAGGGGGCAGACTTTGAAAACCCTACAGTTTTCATCTCTCAGATGCAGCCATTTCTAAAAATAGCACTTTAGAAGAAGTTCAGCGAAGGAACGATGTTTACGCTTCATGAAGCATGCATTCTCAGTCTCACAGCAGCTTCGGAAAAAACCAGCTGCATAATATTAACTAAAAAGGAAATGGGATGGAGTCTTCTCTTAGGACTAGGGAGAGTTGCCCAACATTTTCACAAAACAAACCTTTATCAAGCAAATACAGCATGACTAGTCTTACAGTAAGTTTTCTGACAGTTTTTGAAGTGTTCCGTAACTGTGATGAAAGAGAAGCAATTCAGAGAAGTCATCCCCCTTTTATTTTTATTAATAAAACTGGGTATCTGCTATCAAAGTAACCATCCAAATTGCATTAAAAAGCTTTCATGTGCAATCAGGTTTTGAATGTTAAACATCACAAAAAATTCCAGCAGTGGTAGTACAGAAGCTATGTACAAAATACAGAAAACATCAGCAGCTGCTGAAAGGATAAAGTAAGACCGTAGAAATAGACCATCATAACTGGACAATGACCTGAACTTAAGTGTTTGATAAAATAACATCTTAAATTAATATTAATTTCAAGGAATAGGTTATTCAACAATTTTCCTTTTTGTATTTACCCAGTTTGAATAAGTAGGGAAGAAGTTTACAGACATGCAAAATATTTTAAAACAGTAAATTATTAATGAATTATTACCTTTATTTGACATTTTGATTTCTTTTCTCCCTTGAGATAATGGCAATGATTTCAAGAGATAATGAGATTTAGATCTAATTTCTATACCAAATAACCCATTATTCATTTTAGCATAGGCGCATACTAGAGGTCAGAGTGAAAGATTGCATTTGGGCCAACATTATTACTATAGGCCGCTCACTTCTCACAGTACTTATGGGATTCCAAGTTTACCACCAGACCCAAGTTAGAAGAAATTAGATCCTAATTTAGAAGACACCTAACAACAACCAATAGCCAACCAATCCTGTTAATGTCTCTCAATAGTAAATTTCCATTTTTATCAGGTTTATTGCCCTGGGAGATTGACACATACATTGCTAAGTCATCAAATAACTCGTGTCGTCCCCTCCTGCAGAGCTCTCGTGAAGTCATTTCTCATCCCAGTCACTCAACCACGGCACTGAATATTGGTCCGTGACCATCAGCGTCACCTCCTAACTACTCTTACTTCTTCCTTGTGATGCTGTCGCAACTCATGCCTGATGACAAAACTGCTGATCCCTTTAAGACCAGCATCCTACCCATAAGCAAACAAACCAAAGGGCTATTGTGTCAGCATCAGGCATGGTCCCCAAACACGGACACACCTCCTGCACTTCTACTTCCTCCAGAGCTGCTTTTTCTGACAGACTAATAGAACAGCTCATTTTCTCAACAGCCTCCAGGTTGTACCCCAACGCTTGAGTTACTCAAGCTCACGATACTTTACAAGTTTCAAGTGCTTACAGCGCACACATTAGAGTTATCATCCTACTGCACTGGAAAGAGTGTGCACAGTTGGAAATAATTTCAAACAGCATGGATTTGCTTCTTGGACCTACCAACCAACAGACTATTTCTATGCTCCAAAGGTCGTATTTTCTCGTAGTAAAAGCTTCCTATCAAGATTTGGAAATCCTTCCCGAGTTGTGAAAGAAACTCTTAGCACAACTTCTGCCGAAGGCTCAAAACAGATTTCTTCTTTACTCAAATACATCAAATCCAAGCAATGCTAAAGAAACAGACTTACCATTTCTAAAAGATGTCTAACACCTGAGCAGGCTCAGAAAAAGGCTACTTAATTTCACCTTAATGAAAGGTAGCTATAGGCTTTGAAATACAGGCAGCCTGGATTCAGGCTTCAGAACTCGGTTCAGAATGGGTTCAGAATGATCAACAGAAGGCAGAAACCCATCCTCATCTTGCTGGGCCCTGGGGCAGCATCTGTAGCACTGAATAATACACTGCTGTCCTGTCTGAGATGGTTCCTCACTCAGAAGGGCAACCAGCTAGCAAGAGAAAGAAGAGGGAAAGAACTGGTGCATATAATGGCCTTACTGAGTCCCTAAAGCTACGTTTTCTCTCAATTTACACAGCTATTTGCTGAATTAGTCAAATAAGTACTAAACAACAATAGCATAAGGACAATCATCTTGTTTTTACTTTATAAAATCATGCAGTTTTCATGCTGAATTGCTCAGAACTTGGGCAAAATGTGGTCTTATGATATGAGATGCTTGAAACTGAAACTAAGCAAAACTCAAATGACACTGGCAAGAGGTGGAAAGTTCAAAGTGCACATTAAGGAATTCAGGTGCAGATTCCTTTACCTGCAAATACATGATCCAAACAGGTAACAAAATTAATAAGTGCAGGTCAGTCTTGAATTTACTGATGTGAGGGTTGGATACAGAGGCAACCTTGAGCACTGCATATTCATTCCCAGTTACTAGGAGAATTCTCCCAATTTACAGATAATTGTTCAAATATCTACAGTTAAGCTCAACCTCAAGTTGGCCCCTTGATCAATAGGTGCAATTAAAAAAAAAAAAAAGAAGGAAAAAAAAAAAGAAAAAGAAAATTGAGTTGTCCATAGAATCCATTTAAATTTTCAGCCATTACAGAATGAGATGTTTGCCTGAAGTACTAAGGCAGGCTCAAACCTCCCTTCCCAAGCATCATCTGCACCAACAAGCAAACATTAGGCAGAGTCACATACTGTACATAGCAGAGATTCCTTCTTTTTAAATACATATAGACCTTTTAAATACAGGCTGTAGTTATTTGGTCAACACTCCCCAGAATTTCTAATGAATACAAAAGCAGTTTCCCAAATTACTAGAGACATGGAATCCCCCTAATTACAGCACCAGTTGCTGAAGAACTTGCACCCTGAGGAGCGTACAGACGTCTTACTGCGCCCATGTTTTGCTCCTTTTTTTTTTTTTAAACATTCACACAGTGACTTCCGTATAATTGAGTTTAGATGAATATGATTATGGTATTAATTATGAAAGGTAAGATAACAGGTTAGGAAGCCTAATTAACTCATCAAACTTCAGGTCTAGTCTACAGCAAATTGGCTGCATCTTTTAAAATTAAAAGCTACTGTGGATTAATGCAATAATTGTAAGACTTTATTTACGTGAGGCCTGAAATTAATTGTGCTAAAACTTACTGATCACTACAAACAGCAGATCTCCAACACCTCAAAACTACTGCTACAATTGGTCTTTCCAACCAGCTATAGACATAAGGCCTTTAAAATCGAAATATGCAGGCAAATTAACACTAAATAGAACATAACAAATCAATTCTGAGGTCACCATGGCAACTTCCATAACATTAAGCATGTGACAAAAGAATTAAATATTGCTTTCATGGTAGTCATTCAATTTTCTTAATGCTGAATTGTGACCATACTCCTTCCCGAGAAAGTTCCAATGAAAATTACTTCTAGAAGATAATTTTGAAATCTCTAATTTCTGAAAGGCAAAGAGAATTAATAGTCAAAAAGAAAAAAATTGGTTCAGTGTAAAATGATTTTAGGGTACATACTAGCAGATAAGTAATGTCTACTTCGGGGCGGGGGGGGGGGGGGAAGAAACAGACCCCTACTCTTCTCTTCCTGTCCTCCATCAGCAACCTGAACAATTACAATTAAAACCACTGGTAACATGACCACATTTATAAGCTAAACTGCTTGAATACAGGCTATCTGGTTAAAAGATACGTTTTCTGTTGTGATGGACATTTTTCCCCTTGAAGCTCTGCCTGGAACAGCAGATAGTGACAGATGCATAGCTGACTGATTTTTCTCCACGCCCTTCCCACTTTATCAAAAATGCCTCACAAATTGCTCACACAAGATGTGGACACAGTACTTTAGACATTAGAACAACACCAGATATAGTCTTAATGCTCTGTCTGAAGTTTTCCAATGAACATCAAAAGACCTGATTAGTCCCATTAATCCCTGTGTCACACTGGGAACTACTGAGAATTAAGTCTCTTCTAGAGTAACCCTTCCTCTGAGTACAGGATAGGAACTTCTACCCACGGACTAATGTCTATTACTCGATATCCAACCTCATATTCAGCTGCAGTAGAACATCTTCTGTTTTCCCAAATCTGCAAGTTATCTAGTTCACATTTCTTTTTCACTATTTACCATTCTCCCTACAGCCAAAATTCCTCCACCTTTGTCATCAGCTTCTCTGTCAGTAATAGGTAAAAGTCTCAGCTTGCTCTCAAAAGTCTTTATCCAGTCAGTCCTCAAGTATTTTAATATTCTATGTTTTGAATAGAGATTATGTATTTTTCCTATTCCTCTTATGTAACAAGCACAACTGGTAGACCATTAGAAAACAGACTTCCTAAAAGCAAAGCACTGAAGTGCTTCAATCCATTTCTTTGTTCTTGATAACCTCTCAAGTAGCCACAGACTCCCATTTGGGAAAAGCTGGCAACACAGCTCCTCTAACAGAAGTCATCTGTTGCTGGGAATGATCTTACAAATGAATAAAAATCCAGAGGAACGCAGAAGTCTTCTGGTGATAGAGGGAAGGAATAAGATTTTCATCCAAAGTAGAGTTGGTAGCATAAGAGAAGTTGAAAGCTTTAAGAGACATTAAGAGAAACGATTACGCATATGAATTCACAACTTCTGCAGAAATTCCCCAGCTCTTCCCATCACACGGTTTGTGATTGGTATTTCCTTCATGTGATTACATAAAACAGAGTAGCTCTGACTGTTCCGTTATTTTTCCAAGATCTACTTTAGACTAACAGCCCTATCATCTTGTTTTTAACTATTTACATTCAAGCCTAATGTTTGCTTAGCATTTTACACACTGATGAAAATCAATATTAATGATCTAGAGCTCTGCTTTTCTCAACTCTTCTACAGCTTCTGGAATGAAATCAAGGAGGGGATTACTGATTAAAGTGAGTGCAACTTATGTGGGTTTCCTTCAAATTTTTTCTGCAGTTCTTAGCTCCTGATTTATAGCACTTAGCATAAGCACCACCTTTATTTCACATAATACACAGTTCTCACGTGCATCTGGCTTCACCTGTCTTCTAACAAGGCTGCGCTCTTGCTAGACAGTTGTCACGTCCCAATTTCTCAGGATGACGACTCAGATTCCATGATTCCCAGGTCAGGATTGAGGTGAAATGACAGCAGGGATCCTTCAACTCACAAAACTCAATTGTTATTTGCTCACAACAAGAACTGGCATGAAACTACATCAGTAAACTGTGTAACATGGGCTAACCCTACGTCACCAAACATACACTACAGGCTTTGCTTATCTGGGGATCGGTTCAGGGCAGACAATAAGGCGAGCCCTCCCGTTGGGTCAGGAGGTTCAGAGCAGACCCCCTTCCTTCCAGACTCCTTCTCAGAGAGGGATGACGGAAGAAAAAGAGAAAGATGTCACCGGTCCTGGGTCCAGCATCGGTCCCATCAGCTGAGGGGTCCGCTCCCGGTGGGCTTGAGCACCCGGGGCTTCAGTTTGTGTCCCTTTATCATCCTTGCCCCTCCTTTGGGCGGGCACTCGAACTCATTAGGCTAATTAGGTGTCATGAGGCTAACTAGGTTTGTGAGCCTTTGGGCCTGGGCGTGGTTTGGGGAGTCACTTCCCCTTCCCCGCAGACGTGACCGTTGTTTGATCTTTGGCCATACGTGGTGAGCTGCCCCGCTCAGCCAATCAGAATAGGGAACCACGCCCCTGGGGCCCACCCTCCCGCTGACTGACATCTCACCCGCCCACACCTGTGTGGCTGGGCAGGTCCCTTGTTCTGCAGAACTCACCCCCCACAAGGTTTGAGACATCAACTCCTTCAGTCTCTGACAACAGTTAATACTTTACAATTAAAAAAATAATCACAACTTTTACAACTACTTTGCCTTCTTTGGCCGTCACAAGACAGGGGCTTTTGGGGTATCTAAAAAACATTCCTAAGTATTTATTTCTGAAGCATTATTCATACTTTTTCCTCATTAAATAGTCAGTCCAAAGTGATTGGCCTCTATTGTTTTCAGCTTTAGATGAGCAGCATTTTTAAATTCCAAATACATATACTGTTTGTTTGGATTTTACTCTGTTTACCGCAGCCATCTGAGGTCAAGTTTCAATGATTTCTACTTACTTATCTGTGATTCTCTCTCCTGAAAATCAGTTACTCCTTATCTCCTAAGATCAGGTCTCTGTAGCTTTAATGCCATGTCAGATGCAAAATGGAAATAGAAAGTGTGCTTTAGAGCACTTAAAAATGTCAAGCACGTTTTGGTATTAGCTGTATGAAGTTCCTAACATTATCACCTGAAGAGAAGCCCTGTAGTTACGTAGCTTTTTTTCCTCTCACCCAATTTTAATCTGTGATTATAAAGGCAGACTGGAGGCCTGAAGCAGTCCCTCAATTATAATCCATCTTGCATATTATCTGTTATGACATTTTTCCATAAGCAATTAAAGATTGTTTATGCTTCCGACTTGTCAGTTCCTTGAACATGGTAATGTCTTTTCTGGTTTTGGAAGAAAATATGTCCTTCCTAAAAACACTGCAACACTAACACAGGTTTGGGGGTTTTTTTGAGCGCTTCAGTCCTGCTAGCCATCCAACCAGACTGTGATAACACCAAAGTCACATATTTCATTACAAATGGAAAAATTACTATTTCTCTCATTTATAACACAGACTCCTAGTATTGTTGTACAAGCTATTAAAAAAAAAAAATCTCCTCCTCCCTTTTTTTTTCACGTAGCCATTTTTATTCCCCACCTCATGATTTTCTTACTGTCCGTTACATTCCTCCTTTCCCCGTAGACACACGCTTTTCATAAAAACATAATCTGCTCTGGCACTTTGACTCTCTTGACATGGAGACCATGCCAAAAGAAGAGCCGTTGCCTCTCAGGAGCTTACAGCACTGTTGTCTCCCAGGGCCGCGCGGTCTCGTATTGCACTAATTACCCCGCAGCTTGCTTCTGAGAGAGCCTGCCCTCTGCCTTTCTCTAAATCACCCTTTCAAAACCTCTCGGGTCTTCGGACCTCCCAGAGGCAGCAGCAAGCTGACCTCAGGGAACCGACCCGACACCTCCACCACCTCTCTAAACCTGCTTCTGACGGCTGGGTGATAGCAAAAATTTTGGAAAGGCCACATTGCGTCAAACGCTGCAGCCACAACCACCCTTGCCTAGCATCCATTGCCTTGATTTCCCCACGAATTTTAGGAAGTTTTCTTGCTTACGTTATCTAGACCTACTCTGAAATTCTCTCTGTAGATGCCATGCTGGAGGCAGCATGCGTGCCTGGGGCACCGTGTCTATAGGACTCTTGCTATGGCAACTTGCCTTCGTGCCGTGCTACAGGCGTGCTTCAGCCCAGCACATGTTTACAAGGTGCTTTACAGACATTGCTAGGTATCATGCAGATACAGTTTTACAATAAAACATGCTAAAAGACAGAACTACAGAAAATATCTGTTTCTCTTTCATTTATACATTGATCTTTGTGCACCAGATAATAATTATCTGTCTATTCTAGAAATAATAAATGTGAGGTATAACAAAATGTTTTATATATTTATCTGCAGAAATCAAATCAACTTTGATCACTGCCAAGAAAGGACTGGAAAAAATTAATTCCAAATATCCTAAATTGTGATTTTTTTAAAAAATTTTTGGTTTTACTGTAAAAACAAACTGAGCAATACCAGGTTTCTTCAGAGCCTGACTATATAGAGAATCATGGGAAATCTCTCTCATATCACACTTCTCCATTCTGCAGAAGTTGAATAGTTTTTCCTTTCTTCAGGAATACCTACTTTGACATTAGAAGCTAACTTTATGGTACTGATATGAGGAAAGTGGGGCTTACTTTCTTTTCTGATTTACACTGAAAATTAAGCCACCATGGAGCGATCACCACATTTTTCGAGACCAAGAGATTATTAAAGCTTTCAAAATTTATGAAGGTCACATCATATACTGATCAAATTTTACTTACAAGTTTGTACTTCACAGTGTTTCTCACACACCGTTCACTCAACACTTTGCAGGCACTCTTGTACTATCTAGAAAGCAGAATCCACAGCTACATAAAAAAAGCCACAAAACCTCAGTGTTACTGGGGTTTGGCCCTATTCTTTGAATCACCTATATTTAAATAATCCCCAGAGGCAAAAGCATTCCCTCGTTTCTTGCCCTGACTAATAATTCTCTTTAGCAGTCTCAACACTATTTCTTTATAATGTGTTTTTTATATTTGCTTCAGAAGACATTATGAAGAGGTATCTGATTTCTTTACTTTTATTTTCTTCATTTTTGACATATTGCCAATGGACCCAATGTTCAGTTCAGCCACATTCTTCACTGTGGTCTCCCCCTTTTCACTGAGATCACAGTTCTACCTTCCAGCTGATTTATACTTCTACTTTTTTCTGCTTAATGAGTCAGAAAATAGCCTCTCATTTGAAAAAAAAAAAAAAAATTTCTATGTAATGTTCAAGTGAGGTGCAATTCTTGCACCCTTTAAATGGGTCTGTGACAGAGTCCAGTACGCTTTATAAAAGCAGTATTCACAATTTATGCAGTTACTGTGCGAGAAAGAAAAATGAGTACTAAAACTTCATAAAAGAATTGTGGCTGTATGAAGTCAGCAGAGAGACACATTTGGCCCAGCCCTCCCATACTGGACAGCACTGCCACCTGCCTTCCTGCCTGCAGGAAGTTCTCTTCAGTTGGTATTGATGAATTTTAATAGTTGGGTTTAAATCCTCTTAAAACTGATTGTTCTACTGAGTAGATATTTCAGGCACACTGGACAGCTGTATTAAATGTTTTTCTTTGGGATTTGATTACTTACAGTACATTGAGTTTTAACGCATCATCCACTGTTAACTCTGGTTTGATAGTATCTTGGCTGGTTACAATCCAGTGTTATTACAACCTGATTTGCAGACAGCTGAGAGTAAGCTCTGGATCCTGCTGTGTATGTTATCAGAAATTCAATGTTCCTACATATCATAGAGGAACAGAAAAATTCCATGTAACATACAGGTTTATCATACAGCTCAATTGTCAATAGGAAATATTACCTGAAAATAACAAATAAACACAATACATGCTAAAGTATGGACACGTGAAATAAAAGCCATTCCAGCTCTAAAAGTCTTTGCATACAGACCGTTCCAGGGCAGATAACCAAGATGAATTTTCTTGGATTAATCCCCCTAGTGAGAGTCATTTGCTTAGTTCTACCACCATTAATAATATTGAATATATCTACTGCAGCACAAGGACACTCTAGAATGAGGGCACCACCACAGTTCACCACTTTCTGATTAAGGGTGCTTCTCCTTACCATAAATTTTTTTACCCTGCCAACTCTCTCTTTATTTCTCCAGTCCAGTATTAATGTCAAATCTTGAAAATATTCAGTTGCCTTGAAATGTTTTATAAAATAAAATAATTTTATACAAATTGTTTTCTTTCTGAATACCTGAACTTATGAGAGGTCTAGCACGTTCATACAGCACGCACTTACAAAGCCTGTTTCTAAGTAGCTACCTTTACTCTCAAATAACACTAATGTCTTATCAAAGGGAAGACAAAATTGATCTCTAGTTCTGAGGAGGAATGGCTGAACTGTTATAAAAAAAAAAAAATCCTAAAACTTTTATATGTAAGCATGACAAGCTCTTGTTACACCATTTCATTAGATATTGGGCTGCTGATAACATCTGAACGTCAGATAGACTTATTTTTCAAATATTCTTGTAAAAATACTTTAATCAGGGGAAATAATAAATAGGGAAACATCTATTTCACTGATAAAGTATCATAAAAGTTAACCAATTATGTTCTGTAGGATTCTACTTAAACTGAAATGGTGCTTTACCTCCTAATTTCCAAGAGCACGTTCTCTCCTGTGCCATAGGACGAGTGAGGCATTGGCATTCGGGCATCTCGATTGCAGCACTGCACTAATACGGCACAACCCTCACCATTGTCCCAAAGAACAAAACCTCACATTATTTATTTTATGCTATTTTCAGTAAGCATTGATTATAAATACTTAGTCGGCTTACTACGATGAGCAGAAGTGTAATAAGAAACTATTTCAGGCAAAAACAATAGAATGTACAGGCGATGAGAAGAGAATACAGACGTTTAAGTCCAATTCCCTGACAGGTTTTTTTCCCTCCCATATGATAACAATGATATTATCCAGTAGCCTTTAATTCACTTTCATTTTCAAATGTATTTTACATTTTTAAATTTAAGGACATTGATATCTTCTGTCTCACAACTTTGAAAATTTGTGCTGCAAGAGAGACAAAATGGCATTTACGTGGAGCGATATTCCTTGGCTCATACCCTGAGCCATTAAGCTACTGCACAAAAAAAGGCATATCAGTGATTTCCTCCGGTTTCATTTTTAAAGAGCTGAATGAACCCTAATTATTTCTCTTAAATAAAAAGCCCCGGCCTTTGAGAATCTTGAGGTGTAGCTTCTGAGCTGGCACAAAGCATCTCAAAACTCCAGGATGAGGTTTGAGGGACTACAGAGCCACTTTCAGGGGATTACAAGGCTCTTCTATCTCATTATTTTCCTTTTTGACTAGTTCTGTACAACTGCATACCGAAGCGTAGCAGTGTAATACACCTAAGTATTCTGCAATCTGATGCTTTAAATCCTACCCCGCGATGCCAATACCCTCCAAGAGCCAGGTAGGGAGTATAGGAGCTTTAAATAAATATTCTGTCCACCTATACTGTATGTCTAGACCCTTCAAATTCAGTTTTCCACCCCACTGCAAAAAACGTATGGAATTGCTGCCTATCTGCTCAGGCTTTGCAGTTCTGTAGCTGCATTGCTCACCAGGCATGCAACCGCTTACGGAATAAAACGCTATGCTCAGTGACTCCCAACAGAAAGCAAAAGCTTCCTGGGAAGCAAACAAAAAATGCTTGTTACTAAAATGATTACACTTCATTCAGAAATATAAAGTAACAGGGAACCGGTAGATGATTGTACATATTCTTTCATGATCACGCATGCCTGTCCTGGATAAACAAGGTGGTGGCGGTTCTGCTATAAACTCCTAGCCTTGACATCCCCCAAAAGCCCAGGAATGGGCTCAAAATTACCCCAGCAGGAATCAGCAAAGTCATAAGGTCTAAAGGTGCTTAAAAGTCACAACCAAGCAACAAAGCACATGTTTTAGAGACTTCTTAATCTAGATGCACTTTAAGTAGGACTTCACGTGAACTTCGAAAAACAGATTTTTCTGATACAAACAGTACAGGAAAAAGCTTGTCATTCTTCATACTCTGGGGGATTTACCACCTCTGCAGTTTCAGCAAGGCCCATTCACACTGAGTCAATGGAATATTTGTAGAAAACAAGATTGCTAGGTGGTGAAGAGAAAATGTTACAAATCTTCATAAATTTAGACTTTTTTAATGCAAAATTACTTTGCAGCACCAAAAGCTGTCTAAAAGCAGTAGTGTACATGCTCAAATACGACATAACCAACCACCCAATTTTCAGTGTAGATTTCACAAGAAAGTGCATCAAAGGAGTGAGCATGCTTCAAAAAAACAGTGGGAACTTGGTATTGCCAAACCCCTTCCTCTATATACCCAGGAAATTTTGCAGAAAAACTCACTAAAAAAAATTATTTGGCAGCTAATAGCTCCAAATTAGTATTTCCACAAACAATCTATTTTAAGTGCATGTCAACATTTGAGTTCTTTTTCCCTCAACAAAATTGACACTTATGGAAATAATAGTTTTAAAAATCTAGTTTTTCAGAGAAAAGAAATTTCTATGGAGAAGTGTATCCAAGCCTTAGGGACTGTCACAATTAAGCTGTCCCCTCCCTTGTGAACCCTGTATTAGTATTAATGAGATGCAGAGGGAGTTATATTAAGATTTCTTCCAGCCAAAAGGGCACATCAAGCAGTTTTACTGCTCTTGAAGGAGGAATAAGACATATTTCATCTATTCTCCAAAAGGATATACACAGGTTTCCTACGTATCAGAAGTACTGGCTATACTTTATGACTAGGGTATTATATTAACACAGGGCAGCTCTAAAGAATGACTGCAAGAGGAAGGAGATCTTAGCGTAAATAATCTGCTTCCATATTTGTCATTAAAAAGGTCTTCTCCCCTTCTTAGAGCCCCTTCTCTTGACCTTTTCTTAACTCATGTTGAGACAAACGTGCTCGAGTCAGTAAGAGCCATTTTGGATGAAAATGAAACTTCTCAGTTTCTAGACCATTGGCCTTACACTGATTTACAACGAAGAAAACAGTCCAAGAATCTGAATGCCTACAAAACAGCTGACTCAGAGGCCAAAACAAACAATAAAGACTTACCATCAAACAGTTTCGCTTTAGCCGCATGCCAGATCTCAGGATCTGCTGAAATTATTAAACAAATAGCTGCCTATTCAACTCAAAATAGGTAGCTTCTCAGGTACTTTGTTTTCTGCAGAAGGAATGAGATAAGAAAACTCTTCCATTTTCACCCTCCATATTTCTTCCAGTGGATTTCCTAGCAAACGAGGGCCATTGCCTTTTCCTCAAAAGCACTGGCATGGAAGTACTTTGAAGTGGGATTTAACTCTGGAGCTGGCCCTCCTTTGAACAAGGAATTTGTACCAAATTGTTTCCAGAATTGCCTTCCAGCCCACATCGCTCTATGCTTCTACTTAGATTTACAGGTAGTAGCCATATCAAACATCACATAAATCTTTCACTTGGAATCCTTCTAGAGTCTGCTACCACGTATATAACCTTATATATACGTATATAACCGTATATAACAGATACATATGTTATCCTACCTATAGCATTCTCACAGTGTATGTACTGTATCACCTTATATAGTAGAACAGATTTCAAATATTTTGAATATCATTTTCCACTATAAAAAGGATTTGATCATTTATGGGACTCTTCCCCTCTTCAGCTGACAGTAAAACTACCAGATATGTCAGGGAGACAGCACTTAAGGTCAAGAAAGCGCATTCTTACAGGTCCATGACAATCCAGTCATACTTGGCACATTTGTTTACTGTGAGTTTACATTTGCCTTCCATATTTCATCCAACATAATTTGATACTATCTGGCTACAGAAAAACCCCACCCCCCACCCCCCCCCCACCCCCCCCACATTATTACCATTCTGACAGTACTGCTTTCATCATCTCTAACTTACGCGAAAGTTCACTGGTAAATCCGATTCTCCTAAGCATTTCAGCTTTGACAGTAAAGACTTCAAATATTGTTAGCTTGACTCTCTGAAAGCGAGGGTTGCATGACTACAGTTGTCATCCCCTTTATGAAGACTTGGCAATTTCCGCCACATTTGAGCAAGGAGTGGAAATTTAAGTTTAAGGTTTCCACTGGGAGGAAAAGCAATGATGTGATCCGTTCTAGCTAGCCTTTGCGGTTGAAAACAGCAGAGACCAGTTGATCAACCGGCAACTACACTGCTTTGAAAAGCCACAGCACTCACTGCCTCTTGCAGAGTCAGTAGCTCACATGAAGGTAGGTAAGGAGAAGACCTGAAAATACTGTAGCAAGAAAACAGAGAACATAGAAGGTAATTGGGGAGTTAGATGGTATAAATGAAGACTCCAGAGATTCATCAAAGGGGTGAACATAGGGTGGTGCAGGGGGAGAGGAAGAAATTGTAAATGAGATCAGTTTACTCCAGCTATCGTGTATAGGATAAACTGTAAAAAGAAAGCTTTCATTTGTTTTACTACTTAAAGATTTCTTCATCTACTATTTGTCTAATTAGATGCAGAAACAACTAAGAAGTTTCTGCATCTAAAATGTGTCAAAATACGTTTATATACGAAGGTGTGTGTGTGTGCATAGATGTGGGAAATCCCTCCCAGTGTTGGCAACGTGGAAATGAGAGCATATTTGATGATCTTCTGAGATGCATGCATGTCTAAGATTTTCCCTTAAAAAAAATCAGCTATACTCTACAAAGTGTAAAACAGGGCTAAGCAGAAATTACAGAGTCTGCAGAGCAATGCTGGAGATTTAAAGTCACTGTGGAGATAGCAGTTTTTTCTCATCCCTTCTGCTCAGAGTAAAAAAAGAAAGATTTAGAAGCATAGTAACTTTGTAGGCTGTTAGGTAAAGAACTATAAAGTGGGGTGCTAAACAGGTAGGTAAACATGAAGGAAGAACAGTTAGGGCCATTCTATAGCATGCCTATGCATTACTATGAAATAAAAAAGTAGCATATTGTCAAGATGTTCTCTTCCCAGGGCTGAGGAGGCTATAGGGGCATTGGTCTTCTATAAGAGCACACTGCATTTCCTACATTTGTTGGTTGCTGAAGACATACTCCAGCTAATAGAAGCATAGATGTCAGCTATGTTAGATAACTTCTGTCAAAAACCTTGTTCCTAATAAGTTAACACAACTGTTAATATGTCTTTTAAAGTCTTAAAAAGTCTTTTAAAAAAGAGTATTTCCTGAACAACAGAAACACTAAGATAATGCTGTATGACAAGGATCACTTTAAAGGAATAATATCTCAACATTCTTGCAATTACACCAAGGAAGGAAGGAAAGGCAATCGTACAAATAAATGAGCACCTTCAAATTATTAAGCAATTAAAGCAGCAGCAACGTGCTCAGCTTCACAGAAACAAGTACTATAAACAAAGACAGCTTTACAAATGTGAAGTTCAAGTCACAGTTCTTAGCTGGGATGTAACTGCAGATACATTACTGCAGTTAGATTTGTTTGATCGCTCCTCCTTTCTGCACAAGGCATCAGTAGGATTAGTTATTCTTGCACTGAGCTTCTTGTTATTGTGATGGCGGATGCAAACACCTAGAAATTTAGCTTTGTATAAAACCTGCAAAGCAGCTATTACTGCTCGCTCTTCATTCCAGGACACACGGCACAACCAGCGAGTGAGCACTTTACAGTCACGCTGGAGCTATTTCACAGACAAGAATTAAATACAGAACTTCCAGCTCCAGATCCTGTGCCTCAGCTCTGACCTCTCTGCCTTCTCCTGTGAACGTGTGAGTGTCCCTGCTATTCATCAGGATAACAACCTGGAGAGGTGATCAATCCCAAGATACTGTATTTTACAAACGCTCTCCTTTGGTCAAATAGTTATGACCTACAGGTAACTTCTCTTCCTACAACAGCAGGACACCCCGACCTTAATCCTTCATTCCTGGTCAAAAACTCCTGTTCCAACAAAATAAATCATCATGGGAAGACACTTGACTATTTAAAAGCATCAGATCTCTTCTGCATGCTGCCACTCACAATCCATAAGGCTGGGTGTACACTGTTCTGCGACATTGGCATGACTTTGAAGCCTCTCCCTTCGAGTCACCCCGACTTTGTTTTAAACACATTGTTATACTTTTTGCTTCCCTATCACCAGTATAAACAGCATGTCGGAAAAAAAAAAAAGAGATGAGCTAATATAATTGACCAGAATAAATAATAGCACTGAACACTTTTATTGTATAAAGAGATTCCAACCACATAATCCAAATATTTACAAGCTAGGATGAGTCAAAGTTAATTTTTCATGGATACCTCTATAAAAGGGCAGTTTACAGGAAAGATTTGAATACTAAAAAAGTTCCTGCCTTGCCAATTGTGTTTGGAACAAGACTGTGGATGGGGAAAGTAAAACTCTTGGAAAAAAGAGACAAATACTCACAGCATAACACAGCTGAATTCACAAAGATGTATAGCAATTGAAAGTCACCTTGCTATTTGAGATGGCGAGAGAGATTAGACACCTGGAAATATACTTAATGTACTGAAATTCCAGGGACTACCAAAACAAGCCAACTTCCCTCTCCCCTTGTGCTTCATCAAAACTGGAGCCATTTCCAATTGAGCTTTACATAAACAAAATTTTATCAGAGTAACTCTGAATGACTACAATGAATGTCCTCACATGTACATTTTGCAACCGATTTAACATCCTCCTTGCTTCCTCTGAATGCTATAGTTCGCACCACAGCAGTCAGGATTGCTTGCTGTAAAATTCACCAGCAGTAGGTCATCATCTTTGTTGGCATACGGAAAGGTGTCCTTCCAGTCATTGGTGAAGGACAAAGCCATAGCAGTTGCCACACAAAGAAAGGAAAACAAGCAAGAGGTAAGAAAGAGGATGGAAAAAGGGGTGAAAAAGTCTTCCGGGGGAGCAGCAACTTGTGAGAGAAAGGAAGATGGGAACTTGCTAATCAAAGCCCATTCAGAACACCAGTGGGAGCAAGCAACATTTCCCTTTGTTGAAGAAAAAACTTCATTATTTCTTGCCTGATTAAAAAGAAAAAAAAAAGGCAGCACAACTGGCTCAAGGCTTGGGGTTCTCCTAGGACCTGCTACTTGCTTTAAAGAAGCAAAATCACCCATGGAACAGATCCATGGGAAATTTATTGAATTTCATGATGGGCAGGAGACAGACAATGACGTGGCACAAGGTGAGACTGTAAAGCAATTTTAATACATAAATTATTGCTGGGATTTCACAGCAATTACCACAAACAGAAATCTAGAAGGCCAAATTTACAGGCGTGGAATCATCAAAGCAATGCAGGAAGTCTCAGGTTTGAGTTTTGAGTCAGGCATACAGATGACCATGTTAAAAGATACTGTATGATTTTGATATATAACTATATATCGTTACTCTTTATCACAACTTTAGTGAAATAGTAAATTTTTAAAATAGAGCATATAAAACAAAAGTCATGTAATCCTTTCATTCATGTCTCTGTAACATGAAAATAGAGGTCAACTTGAGACATACGCTGTTCAGTTCTCATGTTAAGTATACAACAGTAACTCTTCATTCAAAATACTATTTTTAATCATTTTTAAAGATAAAATGCAGTCATCCACCTTGTACTTAGCACAGAACAAGCAAATGGTTAAATTGAATGTTATGAAATTAATCTATTTTTAATGAATTATTTCACCCCTGCCAGGAAAGATCACTGAAAGATCACTGGAGAAATTAAGTATGGCAGCAGATGCTGGAAAACACAACAGTCTTCACAAGCAGTAGCATGCTCAGAAAGTTTTAGCACAGTGCTTCGGTTATCCAGTCTCCTAAGAAAAAGAGGCATCAGTGGTTCTCAAGTTATCTGCTAGATATTTTAAATAGAAGACCCAGATGATTTTTACTGACTGCAGAACATTAACCAACTAAATGCTTGCTTTCTTGGTTACTGACAGAAGACATCCCTTTTGAAACACCATCACACACAGCTCCTTAGGGCACAGGGCAGAGCGATGCAAAACGTCCCTGCCCATAACTAACATTAACTTGCATTCACTCTGCCTACTGTTTCTCACACATTTTTTCCCAGCAGAAAAAACTTCTTTAAAATCTAAAAACATCCCTAGGTGACTGGTAGCATCAGTCTGTGCAACTGAATCCTGAATGGCCTTGCATTCATCTTTTTGTATGTCATTTACTCTGTAAAATATTTACTAAGTACATCCCCACAAGTTTCCTTTCCTTTTTAACCATTCACTCCTTGCTTTATACACGATTGCTGGGAGATTTTTTTACCTCTGCCTTCTTTCGCTGAACTCCTACAGCATATGTGCTCACTCAGCATTTCACTTCTATTCTGAGGATTAATTTTTTTAAACTTTAGTTTTAAGTTCGGAAAGCCAAAGATAAGAGAGTTTGAGTAGAAATTTCCATAAATCTTTCAAAGTTTTCTCAAGGTTCTCACACTAAATTAGCTTTCTTATCCCCAATGATTTAATCTGTCGATTCACTATCGTTTCAAACAACTAGGTCAGGTATACCCCGAGTCTGAACCGCAAACAGCAGATATTCTTAATGAAATGGCTTGCTGAAGAATAAAAGTAATGGGCAGAGCTCTTCTGTCATAAGTTCATTTTATCTTTTTTTGAAAAAAGTCCATTTTGAATCTTGTTCTGGTCAGTAATGCATGACAATCACTTACACCTTCTATATATGTATTATGAGGTGGAACTTCAGGGATGTGAGAAATTTTGAGTGTACACCCCTCTCTCATTAAAGCCAGTGGAAAAGCAAACAAACTCAACTTAAACATAGTTGCAAACCTCAGTGAGAAACAAGCAACGCAGTTATTCACAAAAGACTTCTCCTCTCTTTTCTAAATTATGTTTTATAAAGTGAGTACTTTTATTAAAATGATGGTCCCAGAGGAAGAAAACCGATCAACAGCCTACATTAGAACGTAAAGACCAAAGTTTTTCATTTTAAAAAGGGAAGAAATCTGTTTATCTCAAACTCAGTTAAACAAAAGCTATTAACATTTAAAAAGCAAGAGGTTATTTAAGAAGTTGCATGTCAGATGAACTTGGGAAACCTAACTTTCCAAGTGAATTTATCTGACCAGCTATTTCAATTTATTGTTATTTATACTGAGAAATTTGTGTTTGATCCATTACTACCGTTGGCTATCCCTCCAAAGAACAATAGTAATGACAAAAAGAGCTTCCACAAAATTAGTGAGGATGCTCTATTAAATTACCTTCATACTAAGAATCATATTCAAAAACCACGTCTTGTTAAATATATTTTACTCTGACTTTATTCAGCAGGGAAAGAGACATGCCTGGCATGGAAAATATGATGGAAGACAGATGCAAGTAAAATTGTCAATTTTAAGCTGTCCATTTAAATTTCATCATCTTCTCTCTACTGTGCAGACAGATGACAGTGGTCTTGCCACCATGGAAAAAGTTGAAAGGGAGCAAATTACTCTCTGTGGTACTTCATGCGATACTTTGTAAGGTTGAAGCATGGAAGAGGAGACAATAGCAGAGGGTCAGATACACCCAGGAAAGTAGTCTCAACCCTACAAATTACAATCAGTACCATCATTTTACTGGATGCTGCTACAGAAAATATCTCGTGCTCCATACTAGCCCCCCAGTGAGTTTTACAACACCAGAACAGATTGTAAATATCAAATTATTACTTGTTTCACTAACTGGCATTATATTTGATTAGTTCCAGTTTTAATTGCTTTCTCTCACGTAGTTTCTCTTTTGGGGCACATCCCGCTTGCTATAGGATTATTCCAAAAGTGGCTCCTGCACATCAAGGCTGTCCCCAGGTATTTTCTTTCATTTGCAAGCTCCGTCTATGCTGTCAACGTCTGAAGACTCTGGTTACCAGAGTTTTCAGGAGCAGCAGCTCCATTTCGTCCACCACATATCTCAGCAGCAACCGCGACACGTGCCAGGTTGAGTCTCTAGCAGATCTGGTGTGTCGTAAGCGCGCGACACAGCCCGCGCGGGGACAGGCAAGCCCCGCGCTTTCAGGCCACGCTGCGCGCAGACCATCTCTGCCATACATAAGCAGTGTCCACGCACGAACGTACCTGGTTTTGTACTTCCTGGGCAGAAGGAACAAAGGAATTCTATCTTTGCTACAAGTCGCTCCGTGCATATAGGTGTAAAATGCACAAACTGAAAAAAACCACTATTACACTGATTGTCCCTACCCTCCCTTCCAACATGCCATAATAATTATCAAAGGAGCCTCTCAAATGGCCTATAACTTTAGGAGAAGGAAAGAGGGGGGGGGGAAAAAAGTATGCATCATCGCTTAACAAGTGCATCAAAAGACCCAAAACAATGTTCCCAGCCTAATATAAGATTGGCAATATTTAGCAGAAAAGCTGTATTTCAGCTTCCAGCAAAACGTAACAATACACTTATGATACTTACGCTTGAAGATTAGATATTTCACTGGGAATAAGATGAGGTTTCCTATCACCTGGAGGAAATGTGCCTGTCCGTATACAAAATGCATGCAGGCTGGCTGACTTCTGACACCCATGGCACGCACTCCGGCACACACTCCACCACGCACTGTAAAACTCAGCCTCAGGCACTGTGTTCCTGTATACCCCTACATCTGGTAAAAAAATAGCAATAATCACCCCGATTAGGATTGCCAGGCTTTGTCTTGGACAATGACTGGCTCCTGATGCACAGCCAGCTGTCACGAGGGAAACTCTGTAGAGTTGGAGAGATTTTGCTGAGACAGAGGGAGAACCTTTAGCATCCACTGGGTCCCCTGTAGGGCTGAAGGCATTTACTTGACCTCTGTTCTTCAAAGCAGGTGTAACTCAGTTCAGATCAACTTCATTCCTAACTGTGATCTAATTAAATATGGAATCTTTTTCCAGCAGGGTTCTACAGAAGATTTCAAATTTTTTAGTATTTACTCTTTGCTAGCAATGCAGTATCTGGATGTTTGCTTTAATGAGTTATGACTCTTAAATACAGAGAATAATATTAAACTGAAAATAATACTCGTGTCAGAAGGAAAGCAAATTGTAACTTGGATAGTGGTTGAATCAAAAAAATTACCTCTCTTTTCAATACTAATATCTGTAAAAGAATATTTTAAGGAGGCTGAGTCAGCTTGACTACCATGCTTGGGTTTTGGTTTGGTGTTTGTTTTCTTTTGTGGTGGAGCTGCAATGAAATTCGGTGTTTGGGCAGGTTTCTGATAGAAATAGAGTCACTAATGCTGTTTCAGTTCAAAGCATGAGGATAATTGAATAATCATGAATATGCATTCAGATTTCTGACGTAAGTAATATATGAAGTTTCCAGGAGAGTCTTCCTGCAAACACTGATTGCACAGAAGACCATTTTAGATTAGTATCATTTGGAAACAGTAAAAAAAAAAACCCTCCTAGGAAAAGGTCTTCACTGTATTTCCCAAGGACACTATACTATCTACGACTTCTGTCTGCTTCAGCTTTGTCTTGCTGTTTGACTGAGGCCAAAAGCAGGCAATAAAGCAATTGTTAAAGGACTGAGCTGGACAAGTAATGCAAGAAACAAGTCTCAGCTATGCAACTTTGAGAAAGCAGTGACTGTCAAAACAGAACACAGACTGCTGCTTTGCAGCCAAGGAGGGGTTTTTTCACCTCCAGAAAAGAGCAGCCAAACTGTACACTGCTCATACACGCAGGCAGGTTATATCCATGCTTGACACGTTTGGAGGAGGTGCATCCACATTTTTCAAAGGCACCAGCCACGTAGTTAGCCTGGACCTACATTAGAAGCAATTATTATGAGTCCCAGATGCTTGTAGGAGCTTTTCAAAAAGCTATACTATGCACTGAGTACTATGACTAAATACATTTGTATTTAGTCTTTCAGTTTACACAATTCACCTATCAATCATTCTCTATTATGCATGAAAGGCCATAAGGCTTTCAAGATGCACATTAAAAAGAAGAAGAAAAAAAATCACACACAGTGCTTCTCCAATCCGACTTAAATTCCATAACCACGAAATGTACGTGATCCTCCCAATTCAATCCCACACAAATAATGAGTTTGTTAACTAGAATCCTATGTCAAATGGGAGCAAATTCTACAGATATGGGTCAACCACCAAGGTAAACTGACTGAAACATGGCACTTACCAGGCTAGCTCCTCAAACTGATAATTAGAGGACATCATGTTTCGGTATGTTTCATCTCTTATGTTAAAGGACAAGCAACATAAGAACACAGGCAACAATAAATCTAGACAACTTTAAAATATTATGGATTACTGAACATTACTGAAAATTACAAGTTGTTCATAAGTTGCAAGTGAAAAGATTGCAAAACGATTCAACATTTTGAGCATTGCTTGAATTAATTCCATTTATTTATTTCTGCGTTACTGATGTAACTCAGATAAGTTAAATTGGTGGGATAGAAAACACTACTCATTAACTGAGAACCTCCTTCTTCTCCACCTGTGACCCAACAAATACTAGATGATTAACATGAAAGATTCTCTCCCAGCGCACTGCTGTACAGCACAGAATACTCCTACGGTAACTCAGGCTCCACGAATCTAACTGGAGTTAAATGCCCATCAGGGAATAATACATAAATTAACACAAAAATACTGAGTATCTTGACTTCTTCTGCTTTTAAGTGTCCTCTTCTTTTCACAGGTCAAATTCAGAGGAAGTATAAGCAACTTTAACCTGCTAATTTAAGTGGAGTTACAGGACAAGTACACACTGCATGCAAACTACTCCAATAAAGTTTCATCTATCTACCCGACACAGGCTTCTGTCCTGCAAAGCTAAGGCTAATTAAATTAAGCATTTAATTCTAATCACACTAGCATCCACTTGCCCATTTTACTTCCCAAGAGAAAGGGCTACAGCATCAGAAGAAATAATTTCCAGTTTTTTCAGTGATAGCTCTGAGATGTGTTGGTTGTCACTAGTATCACCAACAAGAAACTTTTCAGAGCTGAAAACTTTTAATTTCTGCCAGTCTTCCCTGAAATTCTTCCCTTCAGCAGGCACACTAAGATCATTCAGAGATGCATTTATCACACCTAATGATCTTCTTCCTGGCATTCAAACTTTCTTTCAACTCGAATTGGTTTTCTTTGAGGAATACAGATGTGTCTAAAAAACAATATATCTGTTCTCCACAAGAGATAAATTAATGTGAAATCAAATACTGTTGTTGTTAAGCTGTCACATTTACTAGCATCCTCGTTTCGTACTTTCAGGATCTGGCTTGTATAATAATCCAAATATAATGTAGTGTCTCACATCCCATTCTTGCAGAATACTAACACGCTCCATTCACAGAGCAGCACAGGGCGTATGTAGGTGCATGCTTTGTGGTTCTTGCAATTTCCAAAGGCTACCGGTGAAAAGAGACATTCCACTGGGAAATGTCTTTGTGTGGACAATATCCTATAAATTTCTGTAGAAGCAGTCAGGGAGCAACCCTTTTTATTGCTTTTAAAGGGCTTTGTTCACTGCAGCCAGAAGTCTCCAAGTGAAGGGATAGAAACAGAGATTAATTGCCTCATCCGCTCAGGAGGTAATTTTGGATAGTACCATAAAGCTTAGAAAGTTTATTGATGGAGTCTGTGTTTTTCCATGGAAACGTTGCTAGTTTCTTTGTAATGGACTTGATCAGCTGAACAGGGTAATTTCAGACTGGCATTTTACTGGTTGGAGGAGTTACATGCTGAAGCAATCTTTCTACATCAGGAATGAAATTTCTCTATTCATCTACATATGACTGTGCAGTCGAAATCTTTCATCAGTGAGTTAGATGAACTTGGAAGAAGTTTCAGGGCTTTAGTGAAAAGGCAGTTTTCCTTTCACCCCAGACACGGTTTGGCGTTTTGGTTTTATTGTTTGGTTGGGTGTTTGGGGTTTTTTTTTGTGGGGGAGGGAGGTATTTAGGAGGGTACCTTGGCCTTATATAGGTCCATAGCTATAATTTTGTTAACTTTGAAAAAGAAACAGAAGATGGTATACAGTATCTGTAGCACAGTCAAACCAAATAATACAAATGTTTCAATATTCTGCTCAAAAGAAGAAAAAAAGATCTGAGAATTGGTGCAAACCTCACCAGCCTCATAACCAAAATACCTCACCCCTCTCTCATTCTATGGTTCTGATCAGCTACCAGAGCTCAGCGGCTTTGCACACATCGCCATAATGAAATCAGAACCAGAGGTCATTGCGCCAGCTCAAAACTAAATGAAAAAGGAAAACCACAAACCTAAGTATTTCTCTGTAACATCTTGTTCTTCAGCAAACATATTTTAATTATGTTAACTGAGTTGATTGTGCAATATAACAAATTACTGCAAGTTCACATTATAGAAACAAGAGTTAAACACCATTCCCGATAACTAGAAAGCAATTGATCGGTTCAGGACAGGATAAAAAATATTACATTACGTATTACAACAAGTCGTCTTCATTTATGGTACTATCAAACTGCTGACCAGTGAATCCTGGGTAGGTTTTTCTGATTATCTGTACTGCAAACCATGATTTCTGAAGAGAACATTACCTGCAGGTAGTAAGCCAAATGTATTAATGATTCAGGCCGCTTCTTTAGCCTGAGTAGTGTCATGGCTTAATAACGTCCGCTTACATTGCTTCAGAGGGGCCCAGTTGGGCTAGATCAGCTCCATAGCAAATATTCTGACTGTTAGGTAAAATAAAAACGTGGCAATACTACCATTTTACAGAAATCAAGCAAGGCATACTCCTCCGTAAGCACCAGGAAACACCTTAAGAACCCACATACAGATCCGTTATTCAAGATTATTTTTGAAACTGTGTGAAGCACAATGGTTTTGCAACCTGTCTCTAGAGATCAGCATTTACTTTTGTAATGGGCTGTAAGTATTCAGGCTTCATAATCAGGGGTAAGATTGACTTCTGCTTTCTAAGCTACTGTTCAACTGATGAAACGTATCAACAAAATCAGCATACATCAGGAGGTCTTATACTCCAGCTAAGTTCCTGTTGCCAGATTCTCCTTCATTCACCATTGAACATGCTACAATGATAGACCAGTGAATAGTTAATAGAGTTATATAAAGGACAATGGCAAGGGAAAGCCTTGGACTTTCACCCTTTACTAAACTCATTACAACTCTCTGAAGTGGATTAAAATAGCATAGAAAGCACCTTTGATCCTCTTTCAGTCACAGAAATGACCTTTGAATTTTATTGTGTTTACAATAATCTTCTATGCAGATGGGTGTGAACTTTAGCTAAATTAGTTTGACCTATTGCAAATAAAGAAAAATGATTTGCATTTAATGTTTCTTCCTGGAAACTAAGGGCAAAATGAAACCATAGAGCAGCATACCTAGAAAATGCTCAAATGCTTTCTCTTATTCTGCAACAGGAATATGCAAAATTCACCAAAGAAGAAGAAAGTGGGAGTTTAAATCTACCTATCCTATACATAACAGTAAACAGGATACAAATCGGCAACTTTAGAGTTAGAGCTTTCCTAAAGTTTCCAAACGACAGTAAGGGAAGAAACACTTTCTTGCATGAACTCTGCTATGTCAGTAGCCAAGGTAAGGGAACAAGAATTGAGCCAATGAAAATACCACTGTATTTTCCTTGCAGATCACATCAACCAACAGAAACTTCAGTTGCAAGGAAAGATAGAAGTCATTTACTTACTTAGTTTTAATTCTTATGCAAAATTCCAAATTAAAGACCTGTCTTATTTGCTTTATAAACTAATATATTCTATTAATACAGAGTAAAGCCTTTTCTCAGCCAGTATAACAGAAATGGTACACAGCTGCAGCCATACAGAGCAAATCTCTTCTGAAGTGCACTCTAAACCTCTAAAACAGCAAGTTTGGAAGGGGGATGGGCTGCACCCCAAGCACTTTTCATGCTTTTAGTCCCCTCACATAGTTCCACTGCCCCAGTGCAAACTACAATGTGAAAAATAATTTGTGCTTATTTCTCTAAAATACCGTTCACTGCACCTGTACGCTCACATACAGGATACCATCTGAAGATGCAGGTTGGCAGAAGCTAGCCATATTTATTAGGAGAAGGATTTCTCTCTACCTGTCCTGCTCCCACATCCTTCCCTGGGGGATCTTCTTTTGCCAGAGATCTGCTATTAGGTTCAGAGAGCGCTTTGGTCCCCTACACCCCAGTATGCATATTCCAGCCCCCGTCGCATCCCTTGCGTCTCCTTGCCTGTCATCACACATCCCTCGGGGGGAAGCCCCTGCCTGGATGCAGACAATACTTCCTCCTCCTGCTGCAAAGCTGTCACCATCATCACAACGTACCATCTTAATGAGGCCAAGGGCTTCTCTGTACGTCTAAAGGCTTTACAAGCTTTAGAAAAGAAAATAATTATGCAGTCTAATCTAATGCTTATAGATGCAAATTAATAAAAACTTTATTGACTCTCAAACTGCCCTCTATAAACTATCCAGAAGTCTTTAGCACTGAACTGTTTTGGGACATCCCTGCAGGAGCTGAAATTTTTCACAGTCATTATTTCAAACTGCATTTACAGACCCAGGAGTCCATAAATATTTGGATGAGAATTTACTTCTCTATAAATAGGTCTACAAATTCCTACCACAGCCATCCACTTACACATAACTAAGATTTTATGCAGCTAGTTGTGAGCACATGCGACCACCTTTCCTAAGAGATTCATTTACTTACTATTAAAAGAATAATAACAACCTGTAAACTTCCTCACATTCTGTATGGGAATACAAAACAAACTTATAGATGTGGACTAGCTGACTAGAAAGGTATCGCATGAAATACAAAAAAAAAAAAAAATCAAGAGGAGCTAGTGTACTATTATTATCAAAACATGCAGCTCAGCTGCTAAACATATGCCTGCCTTTGGAGCTAATAAACACAACTGTCAAATCAAACCACCCGAAATACATGCAAAGTACGAACAGCATTTTGATCATCTTGTTCCACACTATAAACTAAAGTATTCTGAAAATTGAAAGGGGGA